>NC_056743.1:1345069844-1345347344 GCF_019279795.1 Protopterus annectens | reverse complement strand
CCTTGCATACTTTTAATAGAGCATTTCAGCTGTGAATGCCAGGACTATCCTCAGTCCATAAAGAGACTTAGAATTTTTAGAGTTGCGTCAGCACAGGCCTCTAGCTATATCCCTTGACCTGGATGTTTTAGATTGTCTTCATGGAATCCAGTCTTACTCCAGACACTTTACCACCGGCCCCTAGAAAACCTGACCAGTACTATAGAGTACTTGATTCTCACAAATTTAAGAATCCAACTGCAGATCTAGAGACCATTTCCCAGGGACCTAAAGGTATTAAGGCCGCTATAGCCAAAAACCCTACTCCTTCAGAGAGGGATTCCAGAGCTTTAGACAGATGGTCTAAGAAGGTATATACCTCTGCAAGTCTTGCTGTCAAGGCATTTAATTGCCAGTTTCACATGTTGAAGTATCGGCAACATATTATGGAACTAATTAAACAAAAAATGATGTTATTTCCAGATTGTGCAGAAAATAAAGATTTACAAGAGATGATGCATTCTGCAAACCAAGTTAGTAAGCATACTTTGCAGTCTGGCTTAGATGCCCTAGAAGCATCTTGCAGGGCTGCAATCACTGGTTCTGTACTGAGAAGGCATGCTTGGCTGAATGAACAAACCTTGCCAGACCATGTCAAATTAAAATTGCTAGATGCTTCTTTAAATCAGGACCGATTGTTTGGCACCAAAGCAGAAGAGGTTCTTAAAAGATGAAAGAAAAAGCTAAATCTATGCAAATTGTTAAAGAAATCTTACAAGTGCAGCCACCTAGATTCAGTAGGCATTGGCCTTCTAAAAACTGGTCCTTTCCAGCCCCTTCCAGGCCTTCAGTCCAAACCCAGGGGGACCAGACCACCAAGACTACAGTCTCAGGGTATGCAGAGAATTCTAAACAATAGAGTGCTCCCACCTCAAAAACGGAGTGGTAAGCCACCCGCTTATGGAAAAGCTCACAATGACTTTTCAATTATCCTTCCCAGCCCTGCCCAACTACTTCTGCCCCTAGGAGGAAAACTTGCCCTTCATGCCAAAAGCTGGATGTCCATTACTCGGGACCGATGGGTTCTAAACTTTGTATCCCAGGGGTACAGATTCTACTTCCATTCACTGCCAACCCCAAGTGGGTTCCCAGACCTTCCTCCAATCCATTGGGCAGAGGCTCAAAAGCAAGTACTTTCCCTGCTCAATATCAGGGCCATTCAACCTGTTCCAGTAGAACAAAGGGGACATGGTTTCTACTCCAGACTGTTCCTGGTGCCCAGAAAAGAGGGTTCTTTGTGCCCAATCCTGGATCTATGAATTCTCAACACTTTTTTCTGGTGGTCCCAAAATCAAAATTTTTATCCTGCAACAGCTTCTCCTTATGCTAGCCAAGGATGCCTGGTTAGTCACCCTAGACTTAAAATAAGCTTATCTGCACATCCCCTCTTGCAGGAAATAGCTATACTTCAGGTTAGGCTTTATGAACCATCAGTTCTCTGCACTTCCCTTTGGTTTATCTACTGCGCCCAGAGTATTCACAAAATGCCTGGCTCCAGCCATTGCATACTGCAGGCAGAGAAATATCCAAATTTTCCCGTATTTGGACACTTGCCTGATTCAGGCGGACAGTCAGGAATTGCTACTTCAGCATCTGGCATTTGTAAAAAGGCTCCTGTTCTCATTGGGGTACACCATCAATGAAAATAAATCACAGCTGGTGCCCAGTCAAAAAATTGTATTCATGGGAGCAAGCTTGAGCACAACTTCCCAAATGGCATTTCTCATTCCAGAAAAACAGGTTTATTTGAACTACTACTTCAAACAAATTGCCACCAAAACCCAGCTATCTGCAAGGAAAATATTGCAAGCCCTAGGGTTCATGGCCTTATGCATTCTGCTAATTCCATATGCAAGACTGCATATTGGGAAACTTCAGTGGTACTTAAAAAGTGCCACCATTTTCAGGACCTGAAAACAGTCCTCCTTATGCCTTGTCTAAGGGCAGAGTTTTTTTGGTGGGCAGAAGCATGCAACCACAACAAGGGACTGCCTTTCACTCTACCCTCGCTGCCCAAATCCTGACTACAGACTCGTCTGACTATGCTTAGGGGGCTCAAATGGTAGGCAAATGCGTTCAGGGCAAGTAGAGCCCAGGACAAATTCTCCTGCACATCAATCAAAAAGAGATGTTAGCTGTACAGTATGCTCTGACAGCCTTCAAATGCCTAATCCTTCCAGGACAGCTACTGATAAAGATAGACAACACCACAGTTATGTGGTACATAAACAAGCAGGGGGGAACCCATTCTTACCCAGTCTACAGGTTAGTCATGGCCCTGTATAACACAGCCATGAGTAACCAAGTGCATGTACAAGCTCAATTCCTGCCAGGCAAACAGAATTCAGTGGCAGACAACTTGAGCAGAAATCTCCTGGACCCACACGAGTGGAAATTGGAGCCCAACACCTTCCAACCTTCAGAGGTGGGGGACACCGGAGGTGGACCTCTTTGCCTCCCCTGAGAACCACCCGTTGAGCTAATTTTGCACCAGGAACCCTCACAGCAGGGCCTGGAAGGTGGATGTCTTATCGTTCAAATGGGGAAAACCTCTCAATTTGCCTTTCTCCCTCTGCCCCTCCTCTCAAAGGTACTACTCAAGATCAGGCAGGATAGCCCAAGGGCAATTCTTATTGCCCCAGATGGGCCACGCCAGTACTGGTACCCACTCTCATGCAGTCTGACAACAGTGCCACCCTGGCACCTTCATCAGACACCTTCCCTGCTGTCTCCGGAGGAGGGACAGATTTTGCATCCACAGCTGCAAACCCGAAACCTTGCAGGCTGACTTATCCCCCTAAATACTCTACCAGCAACACTCAGCAAACAGGTGCTGGACATCATTCTTTAGGCCAGAAGGCGTAGTACTAGGACATCCTATGCTGAAAAGTGGAAAATATATTGTTCTTGGAATCTGTCTCAAGGAAAGGACACAGCTGTGCCCTTCTTACCTCAAGTCCTTGATTTACCTAGCAGATCTACCCCACAGAGGCCTATCCTCCTCCATGAAGATTCGTGCCTCTGCCATCTCAGCCCACTATAATACTGAGCCACCTCTATTCTCTCACCTGATCATCAGACATTTCCTTAGAGGTGCTAACAACTTAAGGCCCCCTGGGAGAGCACCCACCACTGCCTGGGACCTTTAACTTTGTACTGGAAAAGCTCACCTTAACTTTGTACTGGAAAAGCTAACCTGCGGCTTCCGCAGAGTTATAATTCCTTTTTTGGAAAATAGCCTCTCTTTTAGTCATAACCTCAGCTAGAAGAGTGTCTGAGTTACAGGCACTAATAATGGCTGTGGAATCCTTCATTATTTTCCATTCTTCCAGGGTTTCCCTCAGGACTAACCCATCCTTTTATGCCTAAGGTGGTCTCCAGTGTGGCTTTAAACCAAGTCATCCATTTGCCAACCTTCTTCTGTAATCCTCGGAATAAAGGGGAAAGGATCCTGCACTCCTTCGACATGCACAGACAGCTCAGGTCCTACCTTGATGGGACTAAACCTTTCAGAAAATCTGACCAGCTGCTAGTCAGCTTTGCTACAGGGGCAGAGGGCAAGGCCATTTCAAAGCAAACAATTTCCAAATGGATAGCACACTGCATCTATTTCTGCTACCAGCACCATGGAAAACCTTCCCCACAGGGGATTAGAACACATTCCACTAGGGCCACTTCCACCTCTACATCATTTCTCAGGGGAGTCCCTAGTGGGGACCTTCTGGAAGCTGCAACCTGGAGTTCAGTACACACCTTCAAGCATTACCACTTATCTATTTTTTCTAAATCCAGAGCTGGATTTGCTATAGCAGTCTTACAAGGCCTGCTAGCCAGCCCTAACTCCTCTTGACTACCTCCACCCTTCTTCAGCTTTGGAAATCAACTCAACCGTGATGACTGCAACAGTGAAACACAAAGAACATAGTACAGTTATGGACACTTACCATAAATGTAGATTTTCGAGTGTATTCACTGTTGCAGTCCTGGTTTCCCTCCCTCCGGCCCCCTGTTTTTCTCTATCCTTTCTGTGAGGCATTTTTGCATCCCCTGATGCTCGCTATGTCTGATTTGCAGGCCTCTACTGAGACCCATTTGGAGTCTGGTATGCCGCGAGATGCTTTAAATATGGAACCCGCGGATGTCTCTACCTTGTATGGGTCCGGAGCCTCTGTGCAGGCACCAGCTTCTGAGGGTGTATTCAGGCCTACGTACTTGCATATTAAACAGACACCTCCTTCACTTAGGCCTAAATCTCAAACCATGCCTAAAAAAACAACGCTCAGGCCTCTATGCCTAAAAAACAAATAAGAATGGCTGAAGATGTAATAACTCTAATCAGGGGTAGCCAGCCCCCCCTATCCCCCCCCCTTTCGAAGAGGCCTAGGACTGAAGTGGTTTATGAATCTTCTGACCAGGATTCTGTTTTTCTGATTCTTCTGATGATCTGGATATGCCTTTATCTACTTATGAGGATTCAGATGCAGTGGACTCCATTCCCTCTGCTTCCCCTCCAGAGGATTTTTCTTTTGGGGAAACCTTGCATACTCTTAAGGGAGCATTTCCACTGGGAAAGCCAGGATTTTTCTGATTCAAAAAAGAGGGTTATGGATTTTACTCCTACCTCAGCATAGGCCTTTAGCTATTCCTGCTGTACTAGACATTGTTGATGCTTTTTTGGAATCTAGTTTGGCCCCTGATTCCTTTCCTCCTGCTCCCAGAAAACCTGATGGATACTACAGGGTCCCCGAGTCACACAAGTTCCTGTTTTAAAAATCCTATTGCGGATCCAGAGACAATTTCACAGGGGCCCAAGGTCATTAAGGCTTCTACTGCTAAAAATCCTACCCCCTTCTGATAGAGACTCCAGGGCGCTGGATAGATGGGGTAAGAAGGTTTCCACTTCTGCAACCTTGGCCATT
Organism: Protopterus annectens; assembly: GCF_019279795.1. NCBI lineage: Eukaryota > Metazoa > Chordata > Ceratodontiformes > Protopteridae > Protopterus > Protopterus annectens. Next base: position 1,345,342,386 of record NC_056743.1, on the reverse strand, counting down.
AGGGCTTTAAACTGCCAGTTATTGGATTGCTTAAACAGAAAATGATGTTGATTCCTGACACTGTGGAAAATAAAGAATTACAGGATTTAATGCATTATGCTGATCAAGTTGGAAAACATACTTTGCAATGTAGTTTTGATTCATTAGAGACCTCTTGCAGGGCTGCTGTTACTGGGTCTGTGCTCAGAAGGCATGCTTGGCTAAAGGAGCAATCCTTGTCGGGTCATGTTAAAGCTAAATTGTTGAATGCTCCCTTAAATTAGGACCGCCTGTTTGGCAACAAGGCTGGGGAAGATGCAAGATAAAGCTAAATCTATTGAAACTGTTAAAGATTTCTTACAAGTTCAGCCTCCGAGATTTAGTAGGCACTGGCCCTCTAAGAAGTGGTCCTTTCCAGCCCCTTCCAGGTCTTCTCAAGCCAAACCCACACACAGCAAAAGCCCCAGGTTTCAGTCCCAGGGGACACACGGGACTAAGCAGTGGGGGGGGGGCTCCACTTCCAAATCTGGGAGTAATAAGACTGCCCCCTATGGTAAACTGTCTCAGTGACTTCCGTTTAAAATTTCCAAGCACTTATCAACTGACTTCCCCTTTGGGGGGAAAGATTGCTCTTCATGCAAAGAACTGGGAACTCATTACCCAGGACAAATGGGTTTTAAATGGTGTCCCAGGGATACAGATTTCACTTCCACACATTGCCAACCCCAAGCGGGTGGCCGGACCTACCCTGAAATCAGTGGGCAGAGGCCCAAAAATAAGTACCCATCTCTCTTATGCATGGGGGCTATTCAACTGGTACCGGAAGAGGAAAACGGATAAGGATGTCCTTCATGGATGCATCTGCAGTCATAACAGATGGGTTGTCCTGTCGTCAGGCAGCCCTTCGGTCGGCCGGATTCCAAAGTCTGGCTGATGTCGCACTTCACCCGACGCCATCTCTGCTGGCATAAAGGCATCAGCCGACGCCATTTTCCTCAGTCTATCTTGCCGGTGGCTCAAGCGAAGTGCAGCTGTTAGTGCTCAAGCGGTCGGTCAGATCCAGAGATTACTACTACCGAATACTACCAAGACTTCTGCCGATGTCAGAAAAAGTCAACTGTTTAACTTGTGGGAAACAAATAGATTTCCACTCTTACTGTCTGCCTTGCTTAGGCCCAGACCAGCAGCCTGTTCTTCAACCGATGAAAGTTTGCTGAACAATTTTTCGCTCAGATTTTGCTTACATTATGCCGCCGGATCCTCCACTACCCAAATTATTAAAAAAACCACGGTTAAGCAAGCCGAGTGTCTCGCCGAAAACTGGTCAATCTTCAGCGAATCCATGACTACTACTGAGGCTCCTGCTACCTTACTTGAATCGGCCTCAGAAATTTTGCCTACAACTGTGGTTCCTAGTGATTTATCAGACACCATCCCTTTGGATGTCTCTACCCCAGCACGTGGTGCTGCTAGGCCTCCTGCAGCCATGTCTATTAAGGCCTTTGCCAGGGCTAAAGCAGCCAAATCTGCTAAATCAGTGCCTGTTAAGCTCCCCTCACATAGGCCCACTTCTAGTTCCCAAATGCTTACTCTGGCAGAAGATTTAATATCCTTAATTAGGGGATCCCAGTCTCACCCAGACAGGGCCTCTCAACCCCAGAAAAGACCTAGAGCAGAGCCCCGAGCCAGTGTCCACTGATGATTCTGCGGATGACTGACATTACAGACCAGCCACAGGCTCCTTTTTCTACTTATGAAGATTCCGATGCTGAAGAATCCATTCCAGCTGCCTCTCCACCAGAGGAATTTTCCTTTGGGGAAACCACATGCCATGAGAGAACAATTCCAGTGGCAGGGACAAGATTTCTCAGATTCAAGAAAAAGGCTTAGGACTTTTCTGCACTTACCACAACATAGGCCCTTAGCTATACCTCCTGTACTGCCTGTTGTGGATGATGCATTTAATGATGTTTGCACTGCTCCTGATTCTTTACCTCCAGCCCCTGCCAAACCAGATAGATTTTACAGGGTGCCAGACACTCATCACCACCTATACAAGGCTCCACTTGCAGACCCCAAACTATATCCCAGGGGCCTAAGGCAGTAGCCTCACCACAGCAAAAACCCTACTCCTTCTGAAAGGGAATCCAGGTCCTTAGAGAGATGGGGAAAAAGTTTACACCTCTGCTACTCTCTCAGCTAGAGCTTTAAACTGTCAGTTTCATATGATCCAATACCAAGAGTTTATGCTTGATCAGTTAACTAAAAAACTGTCCTCTGATGAATCCTTAGATAAGAAATATGTATTAGAAATGGTGAATAACATCCAACAGGTTAGTAACCATCCCTTAAAATGTGGCTATGATGCACTGGAGGCTTCATTTAGATCAGCCATGACTGGCACAGTGATAAGAAGGCATGCATGGTTGAAAGAACAGGTCTTACCGGATCATGTTAAAGCAAAGCTATTAGATGCTCCTATGGAATAAGGCCAGTCTATTTGGTACACCTGCCCAGCAAGTAATGAAGAAAATGGAAGAAAAGGCAAAATCTGTACAAACAGTTAAAGATTTCTTACAGGTTCAGCCCCAAGGTTTAGCAGGAACTGGCCTGCCAAAATTGGTCCTTTCCTGACTCCACAAGATCCCAAAGGGGCAGGAATAGATGCTCTAGAGGCAGAAATCAATCCAGAGGAGGTGCCTACAGAGGACGACAGTGGCAAGGCAATAACCGAGGCACAGACACAACCACTGCCACTGCAACAGGACAATCACAGTGACTTGGCTCTGACACCGCCTACCAGGGAGCAAATAGCAGCACCTTTAGGCGGAAAGTTAGCCTTATTTTCAAAAAATTGGCACTATATCACAAAAGACAAGTGGATTTTGCAAACCATAGACCAAGGCTACCGGTTCCACTTCCACACCTTACCAGTAAAAGAGGAATGCCAAACCTATCTCCAAATCAAAAAATAGAAGCTCTACAGCAGATAGCGGAATTATCAAAGATGAGAGCTGTGGAAAGAGTACCAATAACAGAACAGGGCAAAGGATTCTACCCAGACTCTTCCTAGTACCAAGAAAAGAGAAAAGTTGGAGACCTATTCTAACCTGTCCGTCTTAAACACATACATCATTGTCCCAAAATTCAAAATGCTGACTACAGCAACTCCTTCCCATGCTGGGCAAGGAGTGTTGGCTGGTAACTCTAGATCTCAAGGAGGCATACCTGCACGCCCCATTCGACCAAATTGCAGAAGATACCTCAGATTTCTTGCAGGATCAGAGCATTATCAATTCTCAGCATTGCCCTTAGAGTATTCACAAAATGCCTGGCATCAGTAATCGCTCACTGCAGACTACAGGGAATCCAAATTTATCCATACCTGGACGACTGCCTGTTACAAGCGGACAACAAAAGCAAGCTGACAACAGATTTACAAAGGGTCATTTACTTGCTACAAGCCCTGGGATACACAGTCAATTTACAAAAGTCAAGGCTGATGCCATCCCAAACCAGAACATTCTTGGGCGCGGAATTGGACACAGTAAAACAAATGGCATTCCTAACTACAGAAAAACAAAAAGAGCTCCCTCTTTACTTCTTGGCATTAACAAAACAGAACAAACTAACAGCAAGAAAAGTTCTGCAGGCCTTGGGCATCATGCATAATCTTGGTCCCACATGCCAGACTGCATATGAGAAAGCTACAGTGGTACCTAAAGAATTTATGGTCTCAGCACAGGCACAGCTTAGAAACAGAAATCCCACTAATCCCATGCCTAAAACAGGAGTTCCTATGGTGGGCTCAAGCATGCCAGTCAAACCCAGGCTTACCCTTCCACAACTTTCGAGCAAGCCAAACCATCACAAAGGACTTCAGACCTAGGATGGGACATGCTGGACAAATGCATACAAGGGTTGTGGACTCAAGACCAGCTGCACCTGCACATAAACCAAAAAGAAATGCTGGCAGTAAAACTGGCAATCCAAACATTCAGACCATTCCTCAAAGAAGGCCATTTGATAAGGACAGACAACACCACAGTCATGTGGTACATCAACAAACAGGGAGGCACTCATTCATACCCCCTATGCAGAATGACTTTGGACCTTTGGAATATGGCTCTCAGCTACAACATCCAGTTACAGGCAATATTTGTGAAAAGAGAACACCCTAGCAGACATGTTAAGCAGAACCACCTCGGATGCTCACGAATGGATGCTACACCCGGACATCTTCAAGGCCATCACAAAGAAATGGGGAATGCCACAAATAGATCTATTCGCTTCCCACTCAATCACCAGCTCAAAAATTCTGCACAAGGACATTCCACCCACTTGCATGGAAGGTGGACTCTCTATCCTTCAGCTGGACAGGCCTGACAGCATATGCATTTCCACCTCTTCCCTTGATACACAAGGTACTATTGAAAATCAGAGAGGAACGCCCAAGGATAATCCTGATAGCCCGAATTGGCCAAGACAACACTGGTACCCACTGCTGAGGAGCATGTCTCGAAAGAATGTGGTCAATACCCTGATGCCTTTGATGTTAACTCAGAACAACTACAACATCATGCATCCAAACCTAAAAACCTTGCAACTGACTGCCTGGAACATCACATAGCAGCAACTAACCCAGACCTTTCACAAAGGGTTAAAGACATTATCCTTGAAGCCCGCAGACCTTCAACAAGAAGGAACTATGCAGGAAAATGGAAAAGGTTTGTCATTTGGAGTACTGAAAGAGGAAAAGATGTGTCGAACATAGATATTGCTAACATTCTGGGGTACTTGGCAGAGCTTCTACATACAGGCCTGTCTTACTCCTCCATCAAGATACATGCATCAGCTATTTCAACAGAATACAGCTTCGATCCACCTCTTTATCCTCTACTCAGGCAGTTCCTCAGAGGGATCAAGAATGTAAAACCTCCTAGGAAACCACCATTACCAGCGTGGGACTTGAACTTTGTGTTAGAAAAGTTGACACTCCTTGAACCAGCAGCAACAGCAGATCTGCAACACCTGTCATGGAAAACTGCTTTCCTACTGGCAATTACCTCAGCAAGGAGGGTTTTGGAACTACAGGCCTTAATGGCAGTGCAACCCTTCCTAATCTTCCATCAAGATAGGGTGTCCATGAGAACTAATCCTACATTTATGCCTAAGGTGGTATCCAGAGTGTCTTTAAACCAGGCAATCCACCTACCTACCTTCTTTCCCAATCCACAAAACAGGGTAAGACTACTGCATACCTTGGATGTACATAGACAGTTACGCTACTACCTGGACAGAACCAAAAGTAACAAAAACAGACCAGCTTTTAGTAGCCTATGCAACAGGAAGGGAAGGAAAAGCAATTTCCAAACAGACAATCTCCAAATGGATAGGAAATTGCATAAGATTCTGTTACTCCTACCATGGAAAACCAATTCCACAGAACATAAGACCTCACTCTACAAGGGCTACAGCCACTACCACAGCTTTCTTGTGGCAACCAAGGACATTATTGAGGCGGCTACTTGGACCTCCGTGCATACATTTGCCAAGCATTATAATTTACCTCTATACTCTAGATCCCGAGCAGGGTTTGCCACTGCTGTACTTCAAGGGATCCTAACTACACCATAATTTTTCTTCCTCCACCCCTAGTTTGGCTATGGTATTCTACCCATTTGTTATGACTGCAGATGCATCCATGAAGGACATAGTACAGTTTTGTACCTACCATAAATGTAGATGTCCGAACTGGATAGCATCTGCAGTCAGGATTACCCACCCTCCTTCCCTCTGTGGTACTCCTAGGGTATTTACCCTCCTAATAGCTAGCTGGGGAGTCTCTTATGGTGTATTTGTTTGTATATATGTACATACATGCTTATTTTTGTGTTTGCCTTCTGCTTTTTGGAAACATTGGCATTTCTCCAAAATTTAGCCTTCCAAGAGGGCAACTGGCATCTGGGGCAAGAAACACTGAGGAAAATGGCGTTGGCTGATGCCTTTATACCCGAAGACCAGCAGAGATGACGTCGGGTGACGTGCGACATCAGCCGAAGCCGGACCCAGACTTTGGGATCCGCAAGGGCTGCATGACGACAGGACAACCCATTTGTTATGACTGCAGATGCTATCCAGTTCGGACATCTACATTTATGGTAGGTACAAAACTGTACTTTTCTACTCGAGACTTTTCCTGGTACCCAGAAAAGACATTTCATGACGTCCTATCCTGGACCTGTCTACTCTAAACACCTTTTTGGAAATTCCAAAATTCAAGATGCTGACTCTCTTCACCAATTACTTCCTATGCTAGGCAAAGATGCCTGGTTGGCAACACTAGATTTAAAAGAAGCATACCTGCACATCCCAATCAGGGAATCTTGCAGAAGATACCTACGCTTCAAAGCAGGCTTCATGCACCATCAGATATTCTTAATGTTTCACTGTTGCAGTCATTACTTTTGGGTAATCTGCTGGCAGGTTGCCCTCAGTCGGCCTGAATAACAAAGTCTTGGGTCCTGCATTGGTTGCTGTCTCCTCTTCCATGACGTCAGGTCGTCAGGGGTATAAAACATGCAGCCGACGCCATTACATCAGTCTTTCTTGCCGCAAACTGCTTCTGCTTCGGGCACTGAGCAAGTGCCGGTCGGCAGACTCCTGAAATTTTTTTTTCGAGTTTCAGAACCGAAGTCTTCAAACTAAAGCTAAGTACCCCGTTGGGGAAATTTTTTCTTGCTCCTTACTGATGTCAGTAAAAGTTAATTGCATTACTTGTGGGAAGCAAATACCTCCTAAGGATTTTCATTTGTACTGTATTCCTTGCGTAGGCATTGACCACAACGTGCCTTGCTGTCTGTTGTATACTAAATTTAACCAACGCACTATTAAGTGTCTGTATATTTTTGCTCCTAAATATTTTGGTTTAAGATTTAGCTACCCTGAAATGTCGTCTGTTAGCAATCCGACTACCGGAGTTCACAAAATCGCAAGGAAAAAGACACAGACCGATTAGGTCCAAAACCAATGAAGCTTTGCTTAAGCCAGTTGCCGGTTCGCTGGTACTCAGTGAGGTGCTTTCACAGCCCCTGATACCCGCTACTTTTGAGTCACAGGCCTCTACCAAGACCCATTCGGAGTCTGATATGCTGGGAGACTTGCAAAGTAGTGAACCCACGGATGTCTCTCCCTTGGATGGGTCCAGAGCTGCTGAGCAGGCACCGGCTTCTAAGGGTGTTTTCAGGTCTCAACATTTCTATATTAAACCGACGCTATCAACAAAAACAAGATCAAAAACAACTTCTATGTCTAAAAAACCAACGTATGAGCCACGTGCTCAGGCCCCTATGCCTAAAAAAACAAATGATCAAAATGGCTGAGGTTTTAATTACCTTGATCTGGGGTTCCCAACCCCCCCACCCCCCTGCTAAGAGGCCTAGGCAAGGCGCTAATTATGAATCTTCAGATCAGGTTTCCATTTTTTCTGAACAGGAATTTTCTATTCCACCTTCTGAGGATTCTGTTGCAGAGGAATCCATCCCATCTGCATCTCCTCCTGCGGATCTCTCTCTTGGATACCTTAAGGGAACATTTTCACTGGGAGAGTCAGGACGTCTCTGAATCAAAAAAGAGCCTTAGGGATTTCCTCCTTCCTCAGCATTGGCCTTTGGCAATTCCTCTTGTATTAGACATTGTGGATGATGTGTTCTCAGAATCAAGCATGGGTCCCGATTCCTTGCCTCTGGCTCCTAGTAAGCCACACAGATATTACAGGGTTCCTGACTCCCACAAATTTCTTTTCAAAAATCCTGCTGCTGATCCTGAGACTATTTCTCAGGGTCCCAAGGGTGGTGAGGCTTCTACAGCCAAAAATCCTACCCCTTCTGATAGAGATTCCAGGGCGCTGGATAGATTGGGTAAGAAGGTTTATACATCTGCAACCTTGACAATCGGGGCTTTAGACTGCCAGTTTCATATGCTTAAATATAAACAGCATGTTATAGGCATACTGAAACAGAAAATGTTGATTTCTGATTGTGTGGAAAGTAGTTGCATGATTTTTTGCATGCTGCAGAAAAGGTTGGAAAGCATCCATTGCAATGTGGTTTTGATTCCTTGGAGGCCTCTTGTAGGGCCGCCGTTACTGGATCTGTTATAAGGCATGCCTGGCTCAAGGAGCAAAATCTGCCTGATCATGTTAAAGCTAAATTGTTGGATGCCCCTTTGCAGCATGTTACTTTGGTAATAAGGCAGAAGAGGTTTTAAAGAAAATGGAAGACAAAGCTAAATCTATGCAAATGGTAAAAGTTTTTTGCAAGTGCAGCCACCCAGGTTCAGTAGGCACTGGCCTACTAAAAATTGGTCCTTTCCTGTGTCCAACAGCGCCACTCAGGGCAAACCCAGGCACTCAAAAGGCTCCAGATATGAATCACAGGGATCTTACAGGTCAAAGCAATGGGTTGCCTCCACCTCCAAATCTGGAGGTGGTAAAGCACAACCCTACAGTAAGCAGTCTCAATGACATTCCTCTGCCATCTCCAAGCGCTTATCTTTTGGCAGCCCCCTGGGGGGAAAACTAGCACTTCATGCTCAAAATTGGCAGTTAATTACGCAGGACAAGTGGGTATTAAACGTATCCCAGGGGTACAGATTTCATTTCCATACTTTGCCAATTCCAAACGGATGGCTGGATCTGCCTCAAAACCAGTGGGCAGAGGCCCAGAAACAAGTTGTGTCCCTCATGAATATGGGGGCTATTCAACCGGTACCAGAAAAGGAAAAAGGACAAGGATTTTATTCAAGACTTTTCCTGGTACCCAGAAAAGACCATTCATGGCGTCCAATACTGGACTTGTCGATTTTGAACACGTTCCTGGACATTCCAAAATTCAGAATGCTGACTTTACAACAGCTACTGCCTGTGCTAGGCAAGAATGCTTGGATGTTCATCGTGTTACCCTGCTGCAGTCATCACACTTGGGTTATCCTGTCGTCAGGCGGTCCCTTAGTCGGCCGGAATTCCAAAGTCTTGGTCCGGCGTTGGTTGCTGTCACTTCTTCCCTGACGTCAGTGTGCCAGGGGTATATATAATGCATCCGACGCCATTTTCTCCAGACTTTCTTGCCGCGCGGTGCCTGAACCAGAAGCAGTTCGCAAGTGCCGGTCTGCCGACTCCTGAGATTTTGGAAGTCTAATTTCAGATCCGAAGTCTTCAATAAAGCTAAGTACCCCGTTGGGGGAAACTTTTCTTGCCTCAGACCGATGTCAGAAAAAGTTAACAATTGTATTTCTTGTGGGACGCAAATACCTCAAGCATTTTCATTCTTACTGCATACCTTGCCTAGGCCCAGACCATGACTTCTCTGGTTGCCGTTTTTGTGCTAGGTTTAATAAGCGTACTATAAAAAGACACACTGATTTCGCACGACACTACTTCGGTAGAAAATTTAACTACACCATGCCGTCGGAGCAACCGACTACCGGCGTGCACAAAAAACGCAAGGATAAGGACAGGCAGCCTAGACCCGAGCCAGACTCCAAGGCCTCGGCTGGTCAGTGAGGCTCCGATGCAGCCCCTGACTACCGCAGATCTGTAACCCGAGACCGCTTTGGAGCTTTTGGCGGAGAGTACTAGGCCAATGCAGCCATTTTGTTTAGCCCCTACCGATGACTCTGCTGATAAAGATGGTGCTGCAGAAACACCTTCGGTTTCTGAAGGCGTCTTCAGACCGACTACGCTCACCATAAAAACGTATCCTAAGACTAAGACTCTCTTATTAAACCTAAAAAGACTGCACTTCAGTCTCCAGTTCAAGGCCCCATGCCTAAGAAACAGATGCTCAAAATGTCTGAAGATTTGATCTCTCTAATCAGGGGTTCCCAACCCCCATCCGACAAAAGGCCTAGACAAGAGGAAGATTATGCCTCCTCTGAACAAGTGTCTATTTCCTCAGGCTCCTCTGAGGACCAAGATTACTCCTTCTCCCCTTATGAAGATTCTGATGCTGAGGATTCTATTCCCACAGCTTCTCCTCCTGAAGACTACTCCTTTGGGGAAACTTTACACACTATGAGGGAACATTTTCACTGGGAAGGTCAGGACTACTCTGACTCAAAGAAAACGCTCAGAGTTTCTGTTACTCCCCCAGCACAGACCACTTGCCATCCGCCCAGTTTTAGACATTGTGGATGATGTTTACTTGGAATCCAGTTTGAACCCAGGTTCTCTGCCTCCTGCTCCAGCCAAACCTGACAGATATAGAGTGCCTGATTCCCACAAATTCCTTTATAAAAGCACTGTTGCTGATCCAGAGACCATCTCCCAGGGTCCCAAAGGGGCTAAGGCTTCTATGGCAAAAAATCCTGTACCCTCTGAAAGGGACTCCAGAGCACTAAACAGGTGGGGGGAAAAAGGTTTACACCTCAGCCACTCTAGCTATGAGGGCACTAAATTGCCAATTTCACATGCTAAAATATCAGCAATTTCTAATGTCTCAGTTAAAACAAAAAATGAGCACACTCCCTCAACAATCTGAATTGAAAGAAATGCAGGATTTTTTGCATGCAACTGAACAGGTGGGCAAACATACTTTACAATGTGGGTTTGATTCTTTGGAGGCTTCCTGCAAAGCAGCTGTCACTGGGTCTGTTATACGTAGGCATGCTTGGTTAAAGGAACAAATTCTGCCTGATTATGTTGAAGCAAAGCTTCTAGATGCTCGCTTACAGCAGGATGATGTTCATCGTGCATACAGCTGCAGTAATCACAGATGGGTTTTCTGCAGTCAGGCGGGTCCTCGGTCGGCCGAATTCCAAAGTCTAGGTCCGGCGTCGCTTTATTTCCTGACGTCAGTGCGACAGGGGTATACAAGACACAGCTGACACCATATTCTTCAGTCTTTTTTGCCGCGCGGTGCCCGAAGCAGAAGCAGTTCGCAAGTGCCGGTCGGCCAGCTCCTGAAATTACAAATAATTGGAAACCGAAGTCTTCTTTAAAGCTAAGTACCCAGTTGGGGAAACTTTTCTTGCCTCAGACCAATGTCAGACAAAGTTAACAATTGTATTTCTTGTGGGAAGCAAATACCGCATAAGGATTTCCATTCCCTCTGCATACCTTGTTTAGGACCAGACCACGACGTCTCGGCCTGTCGCTTTTGTGCTACTTTCAATAAACGCGCTATTAAGCATCGGACGGAGTTCGCCCAGCACTTTTTTGGTAAAACCTTTGATTATAAAATGTCGTCGGATACTCTGACTACCGTTTTGTCCAAAAAAATGCAAGGACAAAGACCAACACCACACCAAAACCGGCTACACGTGGTCCGGTTCTCAGCGAGGTGCCTACGCAGCTCCTGACTACCGACGACATTTCTTTGGCGGTGTCCTCTGTAACCGAGACCGCAGGTACCTCGGCCCATACCCAGACTACAACCACCGAAGCCACTGTGAGTGTTGAGCCTCCTAATGTGGATAGGTCCACTTCCACCCATGGTGTTTTTAGACCCTCATCTTCCTTCTCCATTAAGGCCTTTACTAAGTCCAAATCAGCCATGCATCCCAAGAGGCCTGTTGCACAGGGCCCATCTCCAGGCCCCATGCCTAAAAAGCAGATGCTAAACATGGCTGAGGATTTAATTACTCTTATCAGGGGTTCCCAGCCCTCCAGACAAGAGACCCCGAGTGGAGGAAGCTTCTCCCTCTTCTGACCAGGATTCCATTTTTTCAGAACATTCTGATGAAGAGGAACATTCTTACTCCCCTTTTGAAGATTCGGATGCTGAGCACTCCATTCCTTCTGTATCTCCCCCAGAGGATTTCTCTTTTGGGGAAACCTTGCACACCTTGAGGGAACACTTCCATTGGGAAGGCCAAGACTTTTCTGATTCCAGGAAAAGACTTGGGGAATTTCTTTTACCTCAGCACAGACCTCTGGCGATACCTCCTGTCTTGGACATACTTGATGATGTTTACTCGGAGGCTTGCCTAAATCCGGATTCCCTGCCTCCTGCCCCAGTCAAGCCTGATAGGTATTACAGAGTTCCTACCTCTCACCAATGTCTTTACAAAAGCCATAATGCTGACCCTGAAACCATTTCTCAAGGCCCCAAGGGAATGAAGGCCTCTACTGCTAAGAATCCACTACCTTCCGAAAGAGAGTCTAGATCCTTAGAAAGGTGGGGAAAAGGGTATATACCTGCCACCCTAGCCATGAGGGCCTTAAATTGTCAGTTCCATATGCTTAAATATCAGCAGTTTCTGTTATCACAATTAAGAAATAAAATGTCTCAACCTGAACAACCAGATTTGAAGGAGTTGCAGGATATGATGCATAGTGCAGAACAAGTGGGTAAACACACCTTACAATGTGGCTATGATGCCCTAGAGGCCTCAAGTAGAGCTGCTGTGACAGGATCAGTCATTCGTAGACATGCCTGGCTTAGAGAACAAACCTTGCCTGACCATGTTAAAGCTAAGCTACTAGATGCTCCTTTACAAAAGGATGTACTATTTGGTACTAATGCTGAGGAGATACTACGGAAAATGGAAGAAAAAGCTAAATCTATGCAAACTGTCAAAGCTTTTCTACAGGTTCAACCACCACGCTTTAACAGAAATTGGCCTGCAAAGAACTGGTCCTTTCCAGCCACGGACAAGCCACAAAGAGGTAGATACAGGCGCACAAGGGGCAGAGGACAACCTCAAGGATCATATAGAGGCAGACAATGGCAAACTCCAGCAACAAGAGGTGGCGAAGACAGTGCACAGCAATACAGGAAACAAACCCAATGACTTCCCCCTTTCCATGCCAAGCAAGTCTCAGCTGGCAGCACCCTTGGGAGGAAAGCTGGCATTATTTACAAGAAATTGGCATATCACAACAGACAAATGGATCCTGGACATTATAAACAGAGGCTACAGATTTCACTTTCACACTCTTCCAAAAATGAGAGGCCGAACCTGCCACACAATCAAAGGGCAGAGGCTCAAATACAAACTTCAAAGCTTATGGCCATGAAAGCTATTCAAGAGGTACCTACTCACGAACAGGGTCAAGGTTTTTATTCCGGACTTTTTCTGGTACCAAGGAAAGGAACAGACTGGAGACCCATTTTGGACTTATCCATCCTAAACACATTTCTACTCGTACCAAAATTCAAGATGCTCACATTACAGCAGCTTCTTCCCATGCTGGGCAAGGAGTTTTGGCTGGTAACATTGGACCTCAAGGAGGCATACCTGCATGTCCCAATCAGACAAGGCTGCAGAAGATACCTCCGTTTCATTGCAGGTTCAACCCATTACCAATTCTCTGCACTGCCCTTTGGCTTATCTACTGCACCCAGGGTCTTCATAAAATGCCTGGCACCAGTAATTGCATACTGCAGACAGAGGAATTCAAATATACCCATACCTGGACGACTGCCTCATCCAAGCAGAAAGCAAGGACATCCTCTTACAACATCCGGCTTTTGTAAAACCTCTTCTAAGTTGCCTGGGGTACACAGTAAATGAAAAGAAATCAAAACTAGTACCCTCACAAAATGACGTTCCTGGGTGCCAGCTTGAATACAATGGCCCAGAAGGCTTTTCTGACGCCAGACAAACTACTACAACTGACTCAATATTTCAAAACAATGGCAACAAAGACCCAACTACCTGCAAGAAAAATTCTGCAGGCCTTGGGCTTCATGGCATCTTGCATACTACTAATACCATTTGCAAAGCTGCATATGAGGAAATGACGGTGGTACCTAAAAAGTGTATGGTCTCAACACAGCCACAGCTTGGACACCATGATATCTCTCATTCCCTGCCTACAACAGGAGTTTCTGTGGTGGTCACAGGCATGTCACCTCAACAAGGGTCAGCCTTTCACCTTACCCCCAGCCAGGCAAACTATGACAACAGATGCATCGGACTACGCCTGGGGGGCACACATGGCAGGACAGTGCATTCAAGGTGTATGGACTGCAGATCAAAGGAATCTGCACATCAATCAAAAAGAGATGCTAGCTGTACAGAATGCTCTGACAGCCTTCAAGAATCTATTGCATCCAGGAAAACTTACAATAAGGACGGACAACACCACAGTAATGTGGTACATAAACAAGGGGGTACACACTCCTACCGTCTATGCAGGCAAGCAATGACCTTGTGGAACACAGCTCTGGCTTACCGAGTTCAATTACAAGCTCAATTCCTGCCAGGAAAAAAACACGTTGGCAGACTACCTCAGCATAAACATCATGGATCCCCATGAGTGGAAACTGGATCCACAAGTATTTGCAATGATAACTCAAAAATGGGGCCTTCCAGACATAGACCTGTTTGCCAGTCCTCAAAACTATCAACTAACAAAATTTTGTACAAGGACACTTCACCATCAAGCTTGGAAAGTGGACGCACTCTCATTCAGTTGGAAAAACCTGACAGTATATGCCTTCCCTCCATTTCCTCTCCTCACAAAGGTGCTTCTGAAAGTCAGAAAGGAGAGACCACGACTGATACTCATAGCCCCAGATTGGCCACGCCAGCACTGGTACCCACTATTGAGGAATATGGCCCAGGGCCCACCTTGGATTTTACCACAAATTGCCCATTTGCTCACACAGCAAAACAATCAGATTCTTCACAGCCAGCTCAAAACCTTAAATCTGGCTGCATGGCAAATCACCTAAGCATCCAGCCAGCTCCTCTTTCCCAAGCAGTTATGGATGTTATTCTGGAAGCTAGGAGGCCCAGCACCAGGAAGGCCTATTCGGATAAATGGAAAAGGTTTTGTGCCTGGAACCAAGCTAAAGGCCAAAACACACTTCAGCCTCACATGCCTCAGATTCTACAGTATTTAGCTGACATGTTGCACAAAGGACTTTCCTTTTCTTCCATTAAAATCCATGCATCAGCTATTTCAGCCCACTACAACACGGATCCACCCTTATTTTCGCATCCACTTCTAAGGCAGTTCCTCAGAGGGGCAAAAAACATCAGGCCCCCCAGGAGAGCACCTACATCAACATGGGACCTCAATTTTGTTCTGGAAAAACTTACGCTACCTCCCTTTGAACCAGCTTTCTCCACAGATCTACAGTTTCTATCACTGAAGACTGCCCTGCTGCTAGCAATAACTTCAGCTAGAAGAGTCTCAGAGCTGCAGGCACTAATGGCAGTGGAACCTTTCCTCATTTTCCATCAAGACAGAGTTTCTCTACGAACTAATCCTTCCTTCATGCCTAAGGTGGTTTCCAGTGTGGCTTTAAATCAAACCATCCACTTACCCACCTTCTTCCCAAATCCACAGAACAGAGAGACACTCCTGCATTCCTTGGACATTCACAGGCAACTTCGTTACTACTTGGATAAAACTAAGACTTTCAGAAAATCTGACCAGCTCTTTGTATCCTATGCTACAGCTTCACAAGGGAAGGCTATATCAAAACAAACCATTTCCAAATGGATAGGACATTGCATTCGTTTTTGCTATACCCATCATGGAAAACCAGTTCCTGCTACCATTAGGCCCCACTCTACCAGGGCAACAGCTACATCTACAGCCTTCCTCAGGGGGGTTCCAACCAAGGAGATTTTGGAAGCTGCAACTTGGAGTTCAGTACACACCTTTACCAAACACTATCACTTACCACTTTACTCTAAGACTAGAGCTGGCTTCGCCACTGCAGTTCTGCAGGGCCTTCTAGCCTCCTCTAACCCTCTATAACTCCTCCACCCATCCTTAGCTTTGAGATTCTACCCAAGTGTGATGACTGCAGCAGGGTAACACGATGAACATAGTACAGTTTTGTACCTACCATAAATGTAGATGTTCGAGTGTACACCCTGCTGCAGTCCAGGTTACCCTCCCTCCATCCCCTCTGACCTAACTGGCTAAATCTCTACAATACCTTCCTGATGTATTTGCTTATAGCTGGAGGGATTTTGTGTTTGTGCAAAAATTAATTAATTTGGTACTAATTACTGACCACCTTTTTGGGGGCACCTGACATCTGGGGCAAGAAAAACTGAAGAAAATGGCGTCGGATGCATTATATATACCCCTGGCGCACTGACGTTAGGGAAGAAGCGACAGCAACCGACGCCGGACCAAGACTTTGGAATTCTGGCAGACTGCGGGATCGCCTGACGGCAGGATAACCCAAGTGTGATGACTGCAGCAGGGTGTACACTCTAACATCTACATTTATGGTAGGTACAAAACTGTACTTTAGTAACTCTAGACTTAAGAGGCATACCTGCATATCCCACTAAGGGAATCTTGCAGAAGATACCTCTGCTTCAAAGCAGGCTTTTTGCATTACCAATTCTCTGCACTGCCCTTTGGCTTATCTACTGCGCCCAGGGTCTTTACAAAGTGCCTGGCAACAGTAATTGCATTCTGCAGACAAAGAAACATTCAAATTTATCCTTATCTGGACGATTGTCTCATTCAGGCAGAGGACAAGGACACTCTTCTTCTACATCTGGCCTTTGTAAAAAAGGCTTCTAGCATGCCTAGGGTACACCATAAACGAAAAGAAATCACAACTGCTACCCTCTCAAATTGCACCCAGGAATGTAAACTTTAATACAACTGCCCAGATGGCTTACCTCATGCCAGACAAACAACTGCAATTGACAACATACTTAACTGGGTTTTTGTTGCAATTTGTTTTATCTGCAAGACAAATACTGCAGGCTTTGGGGTTCATGGCATCCTACATTCTACTAATTCCATATGCGAGACTGCATATGAGGAAACTTCAACGGTACCTAAAAAGTTTATGGAGTCAACATTGTCACAGCCTGGAAACAATGATCCCTCTCATTCCCTGCCTACAACAGGAGTTTCTTTGGTGGGCAGAGACATGTCACCAAAACAAGGAACTGTCATTCACTCTACCCCCTGCCACCCAAACCCTGACTACAGATGCATCAAACTATGCTTGGGGGGCCCACCTGGCAGGGAGATGCATTCAGGGTAAATGGAGCCCAAACCAAATGCATCTGCATATCAACCAGAAAGAAATGCTAGCTGTTCAGAATGTTCTGACAGCCTTCAAGGACTTGCTTCATCCAGGACAACTACTGATTAAAGACAGACAACACCACAGTTATGTGGTACATAAACAAGCAGGGGGGTACCCATTCCTATCCCCATTGCAGACTAGCCATGGCCTTGTGGAACACGGCCTTGACTTACCAAATACATCTTCAAGCTCAATTCCTGCCAGGAAAGCAAAATACTCTGGCAGACCTAATCAGAAATCTTATGGACCCGCACGAATGGAAATTGGATCCACAAATCTTCAACATGTTAACACAGAAATGGGTTAGCCCAGACATAGTTTTGGGGAGAGGCAAATAGATCTATCAGTTGGACAAATTCTGCAAGAGAACTCCTCACAAAAACGCATGTAAAGTGGATGCTCTGTTCTTCAGCTGGAAAAACCTGTCAGTCTGTGCCTTTCCCCCTCTGCCTCTATTCTCCAAGGTCTTACTAAGTCAGACAGGAAAAACCAAAAATGATTTTAATTGCTCTGGACTGGCCTTGCCAACACTGGTATCCACTTCTAAGGAATATGTCACACCTTCCTCCGTGGTACTTGCCTCAGACACCTCACATACTGTCTCAGCAGAACTATCAAATTCTGCACACTCAGCTCCAAACTCTGAATCTTGCAGCATGGCTAATCAACTAATTATTCAAACCACATCTCTCAGTAAACCTGTGATGGATGTCATTTTGGAAGCCAGAAGGCCTAGTACTAGAAAATCTTATGCTGATAAATGGAAGAGATTCTGTGCTTGAAACCAAGCACAGGGAATAAACACAACAAAGCCCAATATTCCTCAGTTTTTGCAATACTTATGAGATGCTTGACAAGGGCCTATATTTTTCTTCAATAAAAATCCATGCCTCTGCCATCTCCGCTCATTACAACACAGAGCCTCCTCTCTTTTCTCATCCAGTGCTAAAACAGTTTCTCAGAGGGGCCAAAAATTTTAAGACCTCCCTGGAGAGTGTCAACTCTGACATGGGACCTCAATTTTGTGCTGGAAAAACTCACCCTACCTCCTTTTGAACCAGCAGCTACTGCGGATATAAAATTTCTTTCTTGGAAGACTGCTTTTCTTTTGGCAGTTACTTCAGCTAGAAAGATTTCAAAACTACAGGCTGTCATGGCAGTGGAGCCTTTCATTATATTTTACCCGGACAGGGTGGCCCTCAGGACCAATCCTTCCTTTATGCCTAAGATGGTATCCAGTGTGGCTCTTAACCAAACCATTCACCTGCCAATTTTTTTCCCAAATCCGCAGAACAAGGGGGAGCGGATTCTGCATTCATTGTATGTACACAGACTAAGATTCTACTTAAACAGGACAAAATCTCTAAGAAAAGTCTGAGCAACTACTGGTAGCATTTGCTGCAGGATCAGAGGGGAAGGCTATATCAAAGTGAACTATTTCTATATGGATAAGCCACTGCATTCATTTCTGCTATTTGCACCATGGTAAACCTGTGCCCAGGGGGATCGGGTCCCTTTCCACCAGGGCTGCCTCTACTTTAGCCTTTCTCAGAGGGGTCCCAACCAAAGCCATTCTAGAAGATGCTACTTGGAGCTCTGTTCATATGTTCACAAAGCGTTACCATTTACCTCTTCTCTAAATCCAGGGCAGGCTTTGCCACTGCAGTCTTGCAGGGCCTTATAGCTGCTCCTAATGCTGTTTAGTTCCATCCTCCCATCCATAGCTTTGGTACTCTACCCAAAAGTAATGACTGCAACAGTGAAACATGAAGAACATAGTACAGTTGTGTACACTTACCATAAATGTAGATGTTAGTGTATTCACTGTTGCAGTCCGGATTACCCACTCGCCATCCCCCATTCTGTACCTTTTCTTTCCTTCACTATACTCAAAAGCCTTTGTGGTGTATTTGCTTTTAGTTGAAGGTAAATTTTATGTTTCTAAGGTGCATTTATATATTTACTGTTTGTTTATATATTTTTGCTCCCCATTTGGGGGCCACCTGACATCTGGGGCAAGAAAGACTGATAGCGTTTGCTGCATGTTTTATACCCGTGACGACCTGGTGTCATGGAAGAGGAGACTGCAACCGACGCAGGACCCAAGACTTTGATATTCAGGCCGACCTGAGGACAACCTGCCTGCAGATTACCCAAATGTAATGACTGCAACAGTGAATACACTCCAACATCTACATTTATGGTAAGTGTGCACAACTGTACTTTCTCTGCACTGCCCTTTGGCTTATTTACCATGGAGCAATACGAAAATGAGTGACTTGCATTGATAAATCTACACATCTTGCAAGTCTGTATGTTTCATTTGATACCTTTGCAAGAACCGTCCCTTGGCCTGCAAGATGTAATTGTAACACTACCCATATTGTTTATCTTGCCACCTGCAGCTTCTGCAGTGTGTTCTATGTAGGGAAAACAATCAAAAGATTGAAAGAGTTAGCATGTTTACAACAGTAGTAATTTATTTTTTTATTATCAGCAGGGTAACAATAGCAGACTTTAGGGGAGACTTTAAAGAACTTACCTGGGAACTGAGACTTAATGCCTTTGTTGGTCTGAGTATTAATGATACCATCTCAGAAGAAAAAAGCTGCCTTAATTTGAGCTGTTAATTATTTATTTAATTTGTAGTGTTCTACTTTTTACTTTATGGTTTACAGTTCTTAGCTTTGCATTTGTATGCCTGAGTTTCTTACAGCAGTGACAATTTTATATATTTATTTACTTACATACATGGTTTTACTTGTTCCTTGTTTCGCTGCTGTACTTTAAGAATCATCAATTAGGTTGAATGATATCGCATACTAGCATCTATTGTTTGGACGTGAATCTGTATTTAAAGTAGTCTTTTATGGCAGACATACCACTCGTCTTTGCGGTGTCAAGATGAAAACACTCAGTTTTTAATCGTTTTTATTACTTTTGTTTATTAAACATGTGGTGTAGCAGTTTGGTCTGCTCCATTTCATGTTTTTATTGCGTTTTGCTTTTTTTGTCTGTTTTGGTTATTGGTTTTTTATGTGGACTTCTCACTGCCTTGTTTTTTATGTGGACTTCTCACTGCCTTGTCTGCCCATTTGTGTTTTTCGAATTTAAGTTATGCAGTTATGAGTCCGCCTGGGGACGTATTTCTAAGTTTGCTACCCTTCCCCAGCTCGATGGACAGAATTCTGTCTCAGCTGGTGTAGAAGTGGGCTCCTTTAATCCGAGCCCGGAGTTATTCTCTCAGCCGCCTTAGACCTATACTGAAGTAGTGGCTAACGGTGGCATGACGATGGATCAGTGTAATATAAACAGCCAATGGCATTCTCCTGTTTTTTTTTTGAAGTTGACTTGGATAATTGGTTACGTCGTCTGAGTATTTCCTTTGTAGTCCAGAATTACCTGTCTTTTAAGGCTCAACTATTGGCTTTTGATAAAAAAAAAAAAAAACTTTTTAAAATTAGGAATGTACAGTTGGAGAATTTTGTACCCAAGTGAATGCTTATGGTCTAACCATGTTCTTAAAGGGCGCTTTGTTTGGAAATACCCCAACAGAGTGGAACTGAACTCACTGGTGTATTTTGAGTTGGTGAAACTATATAACAATGCAGGTTTGGCACTTTTGGTGTGCTAGACAACAAACGGAAGTCTTTAAATGAGACGATAAAAAATGATTTACTGTTTTCCAACAGTAAGCAACTGTGTTATAGCATGTTCAACAAATAGGACAGCAATATTGATAAAAAATAAGGCTCTTAATGTCCGTAAATTGCAGAGGGGAGAGTGTGCCCTGTTTGAGGATACCAAAGGGGCATTAGAACTGATTCTTCTAGAAAGATTCTTGACTCTGTTATAAGTAAGCCTGCAGTTCCAGTGGAGGATGGGGTCATCTTAGATCATCCCAAAGTCCGGAGGTCAGACAAACTGGCCAGTCGGTCCAGGGACTTGAACCATGGCCTCAGCACTGATTCGAAACCCCAACAGAGGAACAGTTGTCTGTACTTTTGGGGCAGGGGCAGATGCTGAAGAGTTTAAATTGTACCTGTAGGGGGGGGGGGTACAACAGAGGTGAGCAATTTTACTTGTGATTATTTCAAGATTTTTATTTTATCTGATGTAGTAATTTCAGGTGTGTGTTTGTCCATTTTTAAGAAAGGGTTCAATGTTATCCCCAGTTTTAAATTGTGTACAAGCTTATAACACGAAAAAAACACCAAAACTGATAAATTCAAGCGAAGACACTAAGAAGTGGAAAGTGGACTTGATACTCTTTGTGACGCTTTCGTCAGTATTACACTTCTTCAGAATCCTAGAAGTCAAGTGTAATACTGACTTCTCTTTCGGCTGTTCCTGTTAGGGGTCGCCACAGCAGATCATCTGTTTCCATTTCTTCCTGTCCTCTGCATATTGCTCTGTCACACCAACCCACCTGCATGTCCTCTCTCGCCACGTCCATAAACCTCATCTTAGGCCTTCCTCTCTTTTTCGTTTTACCTGGCAGCTCCATCCTTAGCATCCTTTTCCCAATATACCCATCATCCCTCCTCAGCACATGTCCAAACCAGCACAATCTCGCGCCTCTGACTTTGTCTCCAAAGCATCCAACCTGAGCTGACCCTCTAATATACTGATTCCTAATCCTGTCCACCCTCGTCACACCCAGTGCAAATCTTAACATCTTTAGCTCTGACTCCTGCCTCCTGCCTTTTTGTCAATGCCACGGTCTCCAACCCATACAACATAGCTGGTCTCACTACCCTCTTGTAGACCTTCCCTTTCACTCTCTTACTGGTACCCGTCTGTCACAAATCACTTCTGACACTCTCTTCTCCACCCATTCCACCCTGCCTTTACTCTCTTCTTCACCTCTCTTCCACACTCACCATTACTCTGAACTGTTGATCCCAAGTACTTAAACTCATCCACCTTTGCCAACTCTATTCCCTGCATCCTCATCATTCCTCTATCCTCCCTCTTGTATACACACACACACACACACACACACACACACACACACACACACACACACACACATTCTGTCTTAGTCCTGCTGACCTTCATTCTCTCCTCTCTAGAGCATATCTCCCCCTGTCCAGGGTCTCCTCAACCTGGTCCCTACTCTCACTACAGATCACAATGTCATCTGCAAACATCATAGTCCATGGGGCATCCTGTCATCTAGTCTGTCAACCTGTCCATCACCATTGCAAATAAAGAGCTCAGAGCTGATCCTTTATGTAATTCCACCTTAAACGGATCTGTCACTCCCACTGCAGACTTCACCACTGTTACACTACCCTCATACATATCCTGTACCACTGTAACATATTTCTCCGCCACTCCTGACTTCCTCATACAATACCACAACTCCTCTCTAGGCACCCTATCATATGCTTTCTCCAAGTCCACAAAGCTACAGTGCAACTTCTTCTGACCTTCTCTAAATTTCTCCAACACTCTCTCATAGCAAACATCGCATCTGTAGTGCTCCTTCCTGGCATGAAACCATACTGCTGATCGCTAATCATCACCTCCCTTCTTAACCTAGCATCCACTACTCTTTCCCATCACTTCAAGCTGTGACTGATCAGTTTTATCCCTTTGTAGTTACTACAACTCTGCACATCACTCTTATTCTTAAAAATAAGTACCAAAACACTTTTTCTCCACTCCTCAAGCATCCTCTGACTTTCCAAGATTTCATTAAACAATCTGGTTAAAAACTCCACTGCCATTTCTCCTAAGCACCTCCATGATGTGGGGATAGTGAATCAGGAAGTGAAACAGATTAGCAAGGAGGAAGTACGGACAGCTATGAAGATGATGAAGGATGGAAAGGCTTTTGGTCCAGGTGACATACCAGTCAAGTGTAATATTGACGAAAGCACTAAAAGAGGATCTGAAGAAGTCAAGTGTAATACTGACAAAAGCGCTAAATGGAGTGTCAAGTTTCCACTTCGGAGTGTCTTCTCTTAGAGTACAAGCTTTAATACAAATAAAAATGTTTGTTAGAGATTTCAACTTAAAGGTGTTTTTTTTTTTTCTGATAGAGGATCACTTCTGTTTCTTTGCTCGACAGTGGCACATGAAAATAACTTTCTTGGGTGGCGTAAGCCAGGGAACCTTGTTGACTAGGCTTACATAGGCCCTTGGGCCGATAGCCTAGTACCTACCTATGAACCTACTGTGCCCAGGGTATTCACAAAGTGCCCAGCTCCAGTTATTGAATTTTGCAGGCATTGAAATATTCAAATATACCCATACCTGGACGATTGTCTAATTCAGGCAGGAAGCCAAGACATACTTTTGAATCATCTGGCCTTTGTACAAAGGGTTCTAACTTGTCTGGGGTACACCATAAACGAAAATAAATCGCACCTGGTACCCTGTCAAGTTATATTCCTGGGAGCAAGCTTGAGTACAACTTCCCAGATGGCTTGCCTCACGCCAGAGAAACAAATTCATTTGACAACCTACTTCAAACAAGTGGCCACAAAAACCCTGCTATCTGCAAGACAAATACTACAAGCTTTGGGGTTCATGGCCTCCTGCATTCTTCTAATTCCATATGCAAGACTGCATAGGAGGAAACTACAGTGGTATCTAAAAAGCCTATGGTGTCAACATTCTCAGCATCTAGAAGCAATGATTCCCATCATACCTTGCCTGCGCCTAGAATTCCTTTTGGTGGGCAGAGGCCTGCCATCAAAACAAGTGACTGCCTTTCACACCACCCCCTGCCACCCAAACCCTAACAGACGCATCAGACTATGCATGGGGCTCACCTGGCAGGGAAGTGCATTCAGGGCAAATGGAACCAAAGTCAAATGCACCTGCATATCAATCAAAAAGAAATGTTAGCTGTACAGAATACTCTGACAGCCTTCTATGACCACATTCTTCCAGGACAACGTATGGTGAAGATGGACAACACCACTGTTATGTGGTACATAAACAAGCAGGGGGGGTACACATTCTTACCCCATCTGCAGACTAGCCATGGCATTGTAGAACACAGCCTTGAGCTACCAAGTGCACCTACAAGTTCAATTCCTGCCAGGAAAATTAAATACACTGGCAGACGGACTAAGCAGAAACCTCATGGACCCACACAAGTGGAAACTGGAACCAAGGATTTTCAACATGTTGACAAGCAAATGGGAGATGCCAGATATAGACATGTTTGCCTCTCCCCAGAACTACCAATTGGACATTTTGCACAAGGACTCCCACAAGCAAGCCTGGAAAGTGGATGCTCTGTCCTTCAGCTGGAAAAACCTGTCAGTCTATGCCTCCCCCCCCCCCTCTGCCCTGCTTTCCAAAGTACTACTAAAAATCAAACCGGACAAACCAAGGATGAATTTGATTGCTCCAGACTGGCCACGCCAACACTGGTACTCCCTCCTGCACAGTGTGTCACTGTTAACCCATGGCACCTGCCTCAGACTCCTTCCCTGTTGTCTCAGCAGTAGAACCAGATTCTGCACCCTCAGCTTCTAACACTGAACCTTGCAGCCTGGTTAATTACATAATCTCTCCTCTACCATACTTCAGTAAACCTGTGATGGATATCATTTTAGAGGCTAGGAGGCCTAACACTAGAAAATCTTATGCTGAAAAATGGAAAAGATTCTGTGCCTGGAACCAGTCTCAAGGGATGAGCACAGCAGTGCCCAATTTACCTCAGATTTTTACGATACTTAACTGAGATGCTTCACAAGGGCCTGTCTTTTTCCTCCATTAAAGTCCACGCCTCGGCCATTTCAACTCATTATAGCACTGAACCTGCCCTCTTCTCTCATCCACTGCTCTAGCAGTTCCTCAGAGGGGCCAAAAATTTGAGACCACCCAGGAGAGCTCCAACCCCAGCCTGGGACCTTCTCTTTGTTTTAGAGAAGCTCACTTTACCTCCTTTCGAGCCAGCTGCTACTGCAGACTTAAAATTTCTTTCTTGGAAAACCGCTTTCCTTTTAGCAATCACTTCAGCTAGAAGGGTATCTGAATTACAGGCCCTTATGGCAGTGGAGCCTTCCATCATCTTTCATGCGGACATGGTGTCCCTCAGAACCAATCCATCCTTCATGCCCAAGGTGGTATCCAGTGTGGCTCTTGGTCAGTCTATTCATTTGCCAACCTTCTTTCCCAATCCACAGAACAAAGGGGAACAGATACTGCATTCCTTAGATGTGCACCAACAACTTAGATTCTACTTGGACAGGAATAAACCTTAAAGGAAATCTGAACAACTGCTGGTGGTATTTGCTGCAGGGCTATTTCGAAGCAAACCATTTCTAAATGGATAGGCCATTGCATTCATTTCTGCTATAAGCATCATGGAAAACCTATCCCCCAGGGGATCAGACCTCACTCCACCAGGGCTGCATCTACCTCTACAGCCCTTCTCAGAGGCCCCCCTACCAGGGACATCCTAGAAGCTGCTACCTGGAGTTCTGTGCATACTTTCACCAAGCATGATCATTTGTTAATTTTCTCTAAATCCAGAGCTGGCTTTGCCACTGCAGTCTTGCATGGCCTTATAGCTGGTTCTAATGCTATCTAAATTCCTCCTCCCAACCATAGCTTTGGGAATCTACCCATATGTAATGACTGCAATAGTAAAACACGAAGAACATAGTACAGTTGTGTACATTTACCATAAATATAGATGTTAGAGTGTATTCACTTTTGCAGTCCTGGTTACCCTCCCTCCAGCCCCCTAACTTCTTTTGGCTATACATCTACTTTCCTTTACTATGCTTAAAAGCCTTTTTGGTGTATTTGCTTTTTTGTTGGAGGTATATCATTGTACTTTTATATTTAATTCCTCCCCATTGGGGGGCACAAAAAAACTGATGTAATGGTGTCGGCTGCATGTTTTATACCCCTGATATCATGGAAGAAGGGACAGCAACCAACGCAGGACCCAAGACTTTGTTAATCAGGCTGACTGAGGGCTACCTGCAAGCAGATAACCCAAATGTAATGACTGCAACAGTGAATACACTCTAACATCTACATTTATGGTAAGTGTACACAACTGTACTTTTCTACCCCTTCTGAAGACCACCTCACAGAACCAATAAGGTGGTAGGAAGGTGCGGTTCTGAAAATTGCAGGGGTTTCTCCAGGACTTTGTGGCAGAGGGAGGGAACTCCAGTAACATTCTGTTCTGCAGGGCAGTGGAGGCCCGCAAAACCAAGTCTTCAGAGGTCCTTTTTTCTGAGGAGCCTTATCAGCACTCCTGAAAGGTTGCCTGACTGCTGCACTCTCGAGGCATTCGGGGGCACTTGTCTCTACACCCAGAAGCCTGCATGTCCATCTCCAGAGATGTCTGGGTGCAGAAAGTCCTTGCCAGAAGTTACTGCATTCCATTTTCCCATTGTCCACCCAAAATATTGAAGATGTCCCAATGTGTCACCCCATCCAAGAAAACACGCAGCCCTAGAAATAAAAAAGCTGCTAACAAAAAGGAAAAAGTCATCTAAGGGTTTGGAACTCATTTTTGATTTTATTTTGGTGCCAAAGAAAGCCAGGTACCTCTGCCCAGTGTTGGGACCCAGGTCACTTCAACCAATTTGTCAAAAGCTCAAAGTTTTGAATGGTCATGGAAGATATTTGTATGTTCTTGATCTCCAGGATGTGTGCTATCACTTCAAAATAGACTGCCCTAGGAGATTCCTTTTTTTTCTGGCTGGAGGGCAGTCACTTTCATTTCAGAGCTCTGCCTCTTGGTGTCATCACAGCCCCGCTCCCCCCGGGTGT
Organism: Protopterus annectens; assembly: GCF_019279795.1. NCBI lineage: Eukaryota > Metazoa > Chordata > Ceratodontiformes > Protopteridae > Protopterus > Protopterus annectens. The sequence goes on along the minus strand of NC_056743.1, from coordinate 1,345,315,621 downwards.
TCACCAGTCTATGGCTGGGGTTGCAGCTCACCTGAGATTGCTGGCATTATGGGTGTTTCCTTACCTTGACAACTTGCTCCTCTCTGATCCCACCAGGCATGTTTTGACATGTGCCAGGGACTACCTGCTCCACCTATGTGTCCATCTGGACATCACAATCAACTACAACAAATCTAATCACTTTCCCACCTATGTCCTGGAGTTCATGCCCCACCTCAGTCCAGACTTTGATCACCTGATGCTGTAACATGAAATCTGTTTTTTCATTCAATAGCCAGGTTAGTCCTGCAGCTTGTTTGTTCAGTGGTGGCCTCTATGACCTGTGTACCACTATCAACATTGTAAGTGAGGGTACTGCAGTGGAAACTGGCATTCCAATGGTCTATGAATAAACACCCCTTGATTTTTCACATTCAAATCGTTAAGATTTGCAAGGAGCATGTAACTTGGGTGGGTTCATGCTCCAGATGTTTCCCAGGATCATCCCTTTCTGTAAATCTGCTTTATTTACTACATCCAGAAATTATGGGGCCAAATGTGATCTGAGGGATTGGAAGGGATTATGGGTAAGGGAAGGAGCTTGATCTACAGATCCAAAGTCTGAGAAGTGCCCATAGTTGGATCCAAGGTTGGACCTGAAACCCAGTGGTTGAAAGAAAAATACACAACACAGATGCATCGTTATGGTGAGTACATAACTTTTGATCTGATGATGCCTTTTTCATTCTTCCTCAATATATGGGTTATGGATCCAGCCTCTGATCCAACTTTGCCGCATTCTCTGCATACTTTGGATCCACCTCTTGAGCTCCTCCTCCTACATGCAATGCCCTAGTCCATCCACAATAGCTCTGATCTGTTTTACTGTCATCCTGCATGGACATGGATTCTCTGAGTGCTTTGTATAGATTCTTGGATAGCTGTAAGTGTTGGAACTTACTTGTTTGGTCCTTCTGTGAAAGAGATGCTTTTCTGCAGAGAACAAGAAGTCAAGACTATGTCTGCCGTAGGGGCTTGCTTTTCTACCCCTCAACGATCCTTCTTGGGGAATCCGAGGAGGGAGCAAGAAAATGTAGTTGTGTAAATCACTAGGCTCTTTCCAGGATTCACATGTCTGCCTCTCCCTCAGAGGCAGACGAGGGAGTTTGAATGGGAGATGCCATCCTTGTGGCAGAAGAGGCATGCAAAGTCGGGGCTTCCAAGCTTTTCTGGATAGACCCTTTCATTGCCCCTGAATGGCTGCCCGACTGCTTGCCTCTGGAGACATTCAGGGGATGTTTGTCCTTGCACCCAAATTCCCGGGCTGCTTATAACAAAATATTCTTGGGTGCTGAACATAATAGGTTACTTTATACCATTTTTCTAAACACCCTCACCCAAATGAAACTAGCTTCCAGATGTTCCACCCAGTCAGAGAAAAGCTGCAGCTCAAGAAATTCAGAAGCTGTTGGACAAAATAGCCATCCAGGAGGTCTCGCCAGACCAGAGAGAGTTCAAAACTTATTCATGGTTCTTTCTAGTGCCAGAAAAGTTAAGGGACCTGAGACCAGTTTTGGATCTAGGCAATCTGAACCATTACTTGAGGACATCAAAGTTCTAAATGGTCAGGTTCACTCCATTCTACTTTTTTTAAACAAGGACGATTGGATGTGCTTATTTGATCTTAAGGATGCATACCATCATATCAGAATAGACAGACTCCAGTAGACACTTGCACTTTCGGCTGTGACTGTCTGCATCAGTTCAGAGCTCTGCCCTTTGGACTCACTACAGCCCCCATAGTTTTTACCAAGTGAATGGCAGGGGTAGCAGTTTACTTGAGACTGCAAGGATTCTGGGTGTTTCTGTACTTGGATGATTGGCTCCTCATGGTTCCATCCAAGCATCTTCTAGAACAGTCCAGGGACTATTTGCTCCAAGTTTGCCAGTGTCTAGGCATTACAGTTGACATTTCCAAATCAAAGCTACCACCAGTATAGAGCCTGGAGTTCATTGGTACTCATTTAAACACAGTACGTTAGATTGCTTTTCTATCCCCACATTTTGTGGCCACAGTCGAATCCCAGGTTCAATAAATACTTTCACCCTGCTGCTTCAGCCATACTGGATGTTCATCGTGCATACAGCTGAAGTCATAACAGATGGGTTCTCCTGCCGTCGGGCGGGTCCTCAGTCGGCCGAATTCCAAAGTCTAGGTCCGGCGTCGGTTGTTGTCGCTTCTTCCCTGACGTCAGTGCGACAGGGGTATAAAGGAACCAGCCAACGCCATTTTCTTCAGTCTTTCTTGCCGCACGGTGCCCGAAGCAGAAGCAGTTCGCAAGTGCCGGTCGGCCAGCTCCTGAAATTACGAAAATTTTGAAACCGAAGTCTTCTTGAAAGCTAAGTACCCGTTGGAAACTTTTCTTGCCTCAGACCGATGTCAGACAAAGTTAATAATTGTATTTCATGTGGGAAGCAAATACTGCATAAGGATTTCCATTCCCTCTGTATACCTTGTTTAGGCCCAGACCACGACGTCTCGGTCTGTCGATTTTGTGCTACATTCAACAAACGCACCATTAAGCGTCGGGCAGAGTTCGCCCAGCATTATTTTGGAAAAACATTTAACTATATTATGTCGTCGGATACTCTGACTACAGTTTTGTCTAAAAAACGCAAAGATAAGGACCGACACACGAGGTCCGCAACCTCTACCGACACCACGCCAAAGCAGACTACACGTGGTCCGGTTTTCAGCGAGGTGCCTACGCAGCCCCTGACTACCGACGACGCTTCATTGGCGGTGTCTCCTGTGCCCGAGGTCACAGGCTCCTCGGCCCACACCCCAACTACAGATACCGAAGCCACTCTTGGCGTAACCTCAAAATGTGGACAGGTCTACCTCCACTCAAGGTGTCTTCAGACCTTCCTCTTCTTTTTCCATCAAGGCTTTCACTAAGTCTAAAGCAGCCATGCATTCTAAGAGAAGCTACACAGGGCCCATCTCCAGGCCCCATGCCTAAAAAGCAGATGCTTAAAATGGCTGAGGATTTAATTACTCTTATCAGGGGTTCTCAACCCCCACCGGACAAAAGGCCCAGAGTGGAGGAAGAATCCCCCTCCTCTGATCAGGGCTCCATTATTTCAGAGCACTCTGATGATCAGGAGCATTCTTACTCCCCTTTTGAAGACTCTGATGCAGAGGAGTCCATTCCTTCTGTATCCCCCCCAGAGGATTACTCATTTGGGGAAACTTTGCATACCTTAAGGGAACACTTCCACTGGGAAGGCCAAGATTATTCAGATTCCAAGAAAAGGCTTAGGGAATTTCTCTTGCTACCTCAGCACAGGCCTCTGGCTATACCTCCTGTCTTGGACATGCTAGATGTTTACTCGGAGGCCTGCCTTAACCTGGATTCTCTGCCTCCAGCCCCAGTCAAGCCTGACAGGTACTACAGGGTTCCTGACTCACACCAATTTCTATACAAAAGCCATGCTGCTGACCCAGAAACAATCTCACAGGGCCCCAAGGGAATTAAGGCCTCCACTGCTAAAAATCCATTACCTTCCGAGAGAGATTCCAGATCCTTAGGTGGGGAAAAAAGGTATATACCTCGGCTACCTTAACCATGAGGGCTTTAAACTGTCAGTTCCATATGCTAAAATACCAACAGTTGTTGTTATCACAATTGAAAAGTAAAATGTCACAACCTGAACAACCAGACTTGAAGGAGTTGCAGGATTTTATGCATAGTGCAGAACAAGTGGGTAAGCATACCTTACAATGTGGTTTTGATGCTCTAGAGGCCTCATGTAGAGCTGCTGTGTTACAGGATCAGTCATACGTAGACATGCCTGGCTCAAGGAACAAACCTTGCCTGATCATGTCAAAGCTAAATTACTAGATGCCCCTCTACAAAAGGATGTATTATTTGGTGCTAATGCTGAAGGAGGTATTAAGGAAAATGGAGGAAAAGGCTAAATCAATGCAAACTGTGAAAGATTTTCTACAGGTACAAACCCCCACGTTTCAGTAGAAATTGGCCTTCCAAAAATTGGTCCTTTCCAGCCACGGACAGACCCCAAAGAGGTAGATAGACGCCCGAGGGGCAGGGGACAATCCCAAGGATCGTTTAGAGGCAGACAATGGCAAGCTCCTACACAAAGAGGTGGTGAGGATAACTCGCAATCATTCAGAAAGCAAGCCCAATGACTTTCCCCTTTTGCATGCCAAGCAACACTCAAATGGCAGCCCCCTTAGGGGGAAAACTGGCATTATTTTCAAAAATTGGCATATTGTCACAAAAGACAAATGGATCCTGGACATTATAAACGGAGGCTACAGATTCCATTTTCACACCCTTCCAAAAATGAGAGGCATGCCAAACCTGCCACACAATCAAAGAGCAGAGGCACAAAGGCAAATTACAGATCTCATAAACATGAAAGCTATTCAAGAGGTATCTACGCACGAACAAGGTCAAGGTTTTTATTCCAGACTATTCCTGGTACCAAGGAAGGGAAAAGATTGGAGACCTATTTTGGACCTATACATCCTGAACACATTTCTACTCGTACCAAAATTCAAGATGCTCACTCTGCAGCAGCTTCTTCCCATGCTGGGCAAGGAGTCTTGGCTGGTAACATTGGGGGTCCAATCAGACAAAATTGCAGAAGATACCTCAGATTTCTTGCAGGTTCAATCCATTATCAATTCTCTGCATTGCCCTTTGGCTTATCTACTGCGCCCAGAGTATTCACGAAATGCCTGGCCTCGGTAATTGCCTACTGCAGACTTCAAGGGATACAAATATACCCCTATTTGGACGACTGCCTGATCCAAGCGGACAGCAAGCACATTCTTCTGAAACATCTGGCTTATGTAATAATGTTGTTGAACTCTCTGGGATACACAGTCAACAAAAAGAAATCAAGACTAATATCCTCTCGGAAGATATTTTTCCTGGATGCCAACTTGGACACAAACACCCAGATGGCCTACCTCACGCCAGAGAAGCAGGGGCAACTAACTCAATACTTCAGAACACTAGCAAATTGCACCAGGCTGACTGCAAGGAAAATCCTGCAGGCTCTGGGATTCATGGCATCTTACTAATCCCATGTGCAAAGCTGCATATGAGGAAACTTCAATGGTACCTGAAAAACCTATGGTCTCAACACAGCCACAGTTTGGAAACAATAATACCACTAATTCCATGTCTGCAAAAGGAATTTCTGTGGTGGGCTCAAGCATGCCAAACAAACACAGGTCTTCCATTCAGCAAGCCTCAAGCAAATCAAGTCATCACAACAGACGCCTCGGACTACGCCTGGGGGGCGCACATGACAGATCGGTGCATTCAGGGCAAATGGTCCCAAAAAGAAAAGCACCTTCACATCAATCAAAAGGAAATGCTAGCAGTAATAAATGCTATTATAGCTTTCAAAGACCTTCTGCAACCAGGTCAACTATTGATAAGAACGGACAACACCACAGTTATGTGGTACATAAACAAACAGGGAGGAACACATTCATACCCGTTATGCAGACTGGCCATGTCACTTTGGAACATGGCCATGGACTTACAAATCGAACTACAAGCACAGTACTTGCCAGGCAAGGAAAACACGCTGGCAGACAACCTAAGCAGAAATATGACAGATCCACATGAATGGAAGTTGCATCCAAAAGTTTTTACAGAAATAATCCAAGCATGGGGAAGGCCAGACATAGATCTCTTTGCCTCCCACAAAAATCACCAATTGACAGAATTCTGCTCAAGGATTTTCCATCCAAAGGCCTGGAGAGTGGACGCTGTCTTTCAGTTGGACATCAATGACAGTTTATGCCTTCCCACCTCTTCCTCTGCTGCCCAAAGTTCTATTGAAAACCAGAGCAGACAGACCAAAGATGATTCTCATTGCTCCAGACTGGCCAATACAACACTGGTACCCACTCCTGAGGAGCCTGATGCATTCTCCACCATGGACCCTGCCTCTAATGCCTCTTCTCCTGACTCAGCACAGCTTCAAAACTCTTCACAGCCAGCTAAAAACACTCAATCTAGCCGCATGGAAGATTTCTTAGCATCACAACAGACCCTACTCTCCAAGGAGGTGCATGATGTCATTTTGGAGGCCAGGAGGCCGTCAACTAGAAAAGCTTACTCTGCAAAATGGAAACGGTTTTGTGTCTGGAATGAGAGAAAGGGCCAGGATCCTGGAAAACTGAATTTACCTCAAATACTACAGTATCTAGCTGAGCTGCTAAGCAGTGGACTTTCATTCTCCTCCATCAAAATCCATGCCTCAGCCATTTCCGCAGATTACAACACTGATCCACCCTTATTCTCTCACCCTCTCTTAAGACAGTTCCTCAGAGGGGCTAAGAATCTAAGACCCCCAAGGAAACAACCAATACCTGCTTGGGATCTCAATTTCATTGTGGAAAAACTGACCTTGCCTCCCTTTGAGCCAGCTGCCTCATCAGATTTGCAATATTTGTCCTGGAAAACCGCTTTCCTTCTGGCTATTACCTCAGCTCGTAGAGTTTCAGAACTACAAGCTCTCATGGCTGTGCAGCCTTTTATCTTCCATCAGGACAGAGTTTCCTTATGAACCAACCCGTCCTTTATGCCTAAAGTGGTATCCAGGGTAGCTTTGAATCAGGCCATACATTTACCTACCTTTTATCCTAATCCTCAAAACAAAGGGGAGAGATTACTACATTCCTTGGACATCCACAGACAACTGCGTTATTTGGACAGAACAAAGCCTTTTAGAAAATCAGAACCACTCTTTGTGTCCTATGCTGTAGGAGCTCAAGGGAAGCCAATTTCAAAACAGACAATCTCAAAATGGATAGCCCACTGCATACGCTTTTGCTATTCCTTTCATGGCAAAACTGTACCTACAGGCATCAGATCTCACTCCACCAGGGCCACAGCTACCTCTGCAGCTTTCCTCAGAGGAGTTCCTACCAAAGATATTTTGGAAGCAGCCACTTGGAGTTCTGTGCATACCTTCTCCAAGCACTACAACCTACCATTATACTCCAAAACTAGAGCAGGCTTTGCCACTGCAGTCTTGCAGGGCATCCTGGCTCCTCCTAGTTCCACCTAGTGCCTACCACCCCTTTCTTAGCTTTGGGATTCTACCCATCTGTTTCTACCCATCTGTTATGACTGCAGCTGTATGCACGATGAACATAGTACAGTTTTGTACCTACCATAAATGTAGATGTTTGAGTGCTAATACAGCTGCAGTCCAGGTTTCCCTCCTTCCTTCCCCTCTTGGGACAGGCCTGTTGGCTAACACCTCCTCATACAACCTGATTGGGGTATTCATTTATGGTGTATTTGCTTGCAACTACTGTATTTTGATTATATTGTATTGTTTTATTACACAAATTTATGTATTGCCTTCCTTCTGGGGGCACCTGACATCTGGGGCAAGAAAAACTGAAGAAAATGGCGTCGGCTGGTTCCTTTATACCCCTGTCGCACTGACGTCAGGGAAGAAGCGACAACCGACGCCAGACCTAGACTTTGGAATTCGGCCGACCGAGGACCCGCCTGACGGCAGGAGAACCCATCTGTTATGACTGCAGCTGTATTAGCACTCGGAACATCTACATTTATGGTAGGTACAAAACTGTACTTTCTACAGGCTCTAGGTTCCATGTCAGCATCTGTAGTATTAGTCCTTTTAGTATGCTACTATATGCATGTTCTCCATTTGGACTCGTCCAGTAGTCTATTCTTCTTCAATCTCTTTCCTACCCAGTCAGACTTGCTCATGTATGCAGAAACCGTCTTCAGTGGTGGAACCAGTTGGACGATGCTCTGACAGGTCGTCCCTTTGCTCAGTCTCCCTCAGTAGCCATAGTGACCATGGATGCCTCCGAAATGGGGTGGGCATTTCTTAGGAAGGACTGTCCAAGGCATGTGCCCCCCCAAGAGACCAGTTCGCATGTCATGTCATAGAAATGAGAGTAGTCCTAGTGTTGCAGGCCTTTCAAGATTTTCTCTCTCCTGGGGACCATAGCGATTCAAATGGACAACATCTCTGAGGTCTGTTGTATCAAGAAGCAAGGGAGAACTCTAATTTACCCCCTCTGTTGAGAAGCTATGTGTGTGTGGCAGTGGGCACTCTCCACCTTTTCTAGTACCAGTGCACATTCTGGGGAAATCCAATGTGCTAGAGGACAAGCTCAGAAATTCCATTGTGATGCCTCACGAGTGGTGTCTCAGTCAGTAGCAGAAAAAAATTTCCGTCATTGGGGCTAACCTTGCTGAAGTATTTGCTTTCCCCCACAACAAGATTGCCACTGATTTGAAGGACAACCACAAAGCATTCTATAGCTTTGTCACAAATCTCAATGGCAATACCCAGATCTGCTCTGAGTTACAGCACAATGGCACAAAAATTACAGAACCAACTGATATTGCCAACATCCTGGCGGATAGGTTCAAGGGCCCATATCTATACAGGAAGAATGCAGTGTCCCTGTAATCACAACTTCACAGGTGAAAGCAGCACACTCTCTAAAGCCAAAAACGCAGCATCCATGGGACTGGACAACATCCCAGGCTGCATTTTACACTAACTTCAGAACGAACTGGCTCCCCACCTAAGCACCATGTTCAATCATAGCCTCACATCAGGCTTTGTGCCCACTGAATGGCGCACAGCAACAGTTAATCCCACTCCACAAAGGGGGAGCCACCACTGATCATGGGAACTATCGCCCTATTAGCCTGACGAGCCTGGTCTGCAAGGCCATGGAACGTATCATCATGGAATTCATAAACAAAGACATTGGTAACCTCCAAACTCTGGACCAACCCAGTTCGGGTTTGTGAAAGGCAGATCATGCCTCCTGAACCTGGTCGACCTCTTTGAGGCAGTCACCAAAGTCGTAAACTAGGTTAAGGTGGTTCACACAGCCTATCTTGACCTCGCCAAGGCTTTCGACACCATCCCCCATTCTGGAATTATAGCTAAACTTACTAAACTAGGTATAAATCCCTATGTCACAAGATGGGTTGCCAACTGGCTCACTGACAGGAACCCACACTGTAGAAGTTGCAGACTCCAAATCTGACTTCAAACCATTGACAAGTGGAGTACCACAGGGATCAGTCCTGGGACCTCTCCTGTTAGCCTGTACTTCAGAGAAGTAGATACCAAACACAGAAGGCCTCTGGCTAGCGAAGTTTGCAGATGACTGCAAACTAGGAGCTATAGTAGAGTCCCCAAATGATGTGGACATCCTACAAAATGGCCTTACTTGAGACGGATGCCTGGTGTCAGAGCCATGGCCTCAAGCTCAGTGCCAAAAAGTGCATTGTTATCCTCTTTGGTAAAAACTCTGTACCCACGAACTACCACATAGGCGGCAGTCTCAACACCGAATGTGTGATGAGACCTTGGGACCCAGGTGGACAGTAGTCTCTCCTTTGATAAACAGATTGCCACAGTAGTCGGGAAATCCTTCTACATGGTCCACCTCCTCACAATAGGGTTCTCATCCAGGAAAAAAGGTGTCATTGTTCCCCTCTACTTGACACCCATTATAGAGTATAGCGCCCTTTTTGGAATGTAGCTCACAAGACATCTGCAGCAACTGGAAAGGCCACAGAAGTACCTCAAAAAGAGGATTACTGGCCTCAAACAGATGCCCTACACTGATTGTCTCAAAAAAAACTCCAGCTTTACTGTGTAGCATATCGCCTACTCTGAGGTGATCTCTGCCTAACATATAAAGCTATGTCAAACCCAGAGCTGTTGGACATGCTACACCTAAAGAAATCCCAGTCCGTCCGAGCTACATGCTCTAGGGACCTAAACCTTGCCACCACAATAAACAGGACTTGCTGGAGGGATAGATTCCTGTCCCAGAGACTTCCCATACTCTGGAACAAGCTGCCAATCTATGTCAAGCACAGTTCCTCATCAACACTCTTCAAGAAAAATCTTGAGTGGATGGGAAATGGGAAATGCACCCCGGGGATCACTTCTATGGCTCTGTTCGACAGGGGCACAGATTAAGTTTCTTGGGTTGGCGTAAGCCAGGGAACTTGGTTGGCTAGGCTTACTTAAGCCCTTGGGCCGATAGCCTAGTACCTACCTATGAACAGCAAATGCAGCAGGTACTTTGCCCTCATCCTCCCTCAGGGGGAATCACCGAGAGATGCTGTAGTGCACGCTTGCTCTCCAGTCATATTTGTCCCCAGTACTTCTGATTCCAAAACACTTGCAGATAGCCAGCTGGTTGAAGAGCTCTGTTATCTTCATTGTCCCCTTCTGGGCTTGCCAGGTCTGGTTCACCTTCCATTAGTCTCATCTTTGTTATCCTCCTTGTATACTGGACGTCAGTCCACACCTTCTGTCACATTCCTGTGGGATAAAACATCCCAGTATTCCTGACCTCTTGACTAACCGCATGGTTTCCCCAGTTCCATTAATAGCTAGACAGCCCAGGCACTGTGATGTACTCTTGTCCTCACAGATTCCACTAAAAATTTGCAAGAGCAAGTAGAAAATATTTTCAGTTTGTACCTTGAAAAGTGACATTTGATCCTTTTACTGCCCCTATTTATTCTATATTGGAGTTTAGGACCTTTTTTTTAGCGCAAGAAATTAAAGTTTTTCCACAGTCAAAGTACAGTTAGTAGCCATATCAAATGTTCACTCCGTTAAGAGCCCCAGAGAAAGATCTGGCACCTCCGTGGGATTTAAAAGTAACAGTAGTACTTCAAGGCTTAACTCAACAACCTTTTGAACCTTCAGCAAAAATGGACTTAAAATTCCTGTCTTGGAAAACTGCCTTTTTAGTTGCTATTACCTGTGCTAAAAGGATTTCCAAACTCCAGGCTTTCTTCGTCAAAAGCCCCATACGTTCTTTTTCATAAAGACAAGAGTTACCTTACAAACCAATCCTTCTTTCCTACCAAAAGTGGCTTCTGAATCAAATGTAAATCAAGCCATTCACAGTCTTTCCAAAATTTTTGAACAAGGAAGAATACAAGCTACATTTTTCTATGGGTAACAGATTGCGTTTCCTGAATATATTCTCAGCGAGGCCTCTCCTTACCAAAACCACTTAAGGCCCACTCAACTAGATCCATGGCCACCTCATCTGCCTTCTGGTCTAGAGCTTCCATTGATATTTTTGTAGCAGCCACCTGGTTTAATGCTCATACCTTCATTACTCATTACAAATTGGACATAGTTTCCAGAAGCAGAGCTGATTTTCGGTTCAGCAGTTCTATGGAGTATCCATCAGTGCAGCCACCCAAGATTTCTGTAGCTGGGGACCCTGTTCCATACATTGAGGAAGAATGAAAAGGACAGCATCAGATATTAAAGTTATGTACTCCACCATAACTAGGCATCTGTGATGTTCTTCATCTCACATTGCTGCAGTCCTTACTTATGGGTAGTCCGCTGTCCTCGGTCGGCCTGAATACCAAAGTATTAGGCTGACGTCGGTCATGGCACTCAGAACTGACATCAGAGCGTCAGGGTATAAAAGCATGACCCATATCCTCAGTCTTTTGCCGATGGTCCGTGCAAGAAGCAGTTGCAGGTGCTGCTGGGGTTCTTGAAATTTTTCTGTCTGAGTTTCCCGAAAAAAACCAAGTTATTGGTAAGTACCGGGGAATATTTTTTTTTTTTCCTTGCCTCATTAATTCGGATGTCAGAAAAAGTGAATAATTGTATTTTTGCATTCCTTGTTTGGGACCGGACCACGGAGTCGGGTGTCGGTCGGGTTTTTGTGGTTAGTTTAACTATAAAAAAAAAAGAAGGTTAGATTGTGCTAGGTTAGTCTTTTTGGTAAGGTATAATAATATATGCCCGGATCCTCCCTCGCCGCCCGTAGAAAAGCTTAAAGACAAATCCTTGAAACCTAGACAGGTTGATAGTTTCTGTTGAGTCTCAGGGGAAAATTTGATTTTGCAGGATGTGGCCTCCCAGGAGTCAGGTCAGGCTGAAGGGGCTTCTCAAGTTACTGTTCTCCAAGGGCAGGTCTGTTTTGCCTTCCTCTGGTGTCCCTCCAGGTACTTCTGGGTCTGTGCCTAAAAGCACATGCTTAAAATGGCAGAAGATTTGATTACTTTAATTAGAGGTTATATGCCCCTCCTGATAAGAGGCCCAGGGTGGAGCCAGAGTTGGAAAGTTTGGATCAGGCCTCTGATGACTCAGAGTCTTCTGCTGAAGATATTCTAGATTTTCCTCCTCTTCTCCTCCAGAGGATTTTTCATTTTCAGAAACTTTGCATTCCATGAGGGAGCATTTTAAGTGGGAAGGACAGGATTTCTCTGATTCAAGGAAGAGGCTTAGGAATTCTTGTTTTACCACAGCATAGACCCTTGGCTATTCCTCCTGTTTTGGATGTTGTTCAAGATGTTTTCTCGGAGGCTTCCCTTAATCCAGATTCTTTGCCTCCTGCGCCAGTTAAACCGGACAGATATTGCAGGGTGCCTGAGGCTCCTAAATATCTGTATAAGAGTCGACCCAGAAACTATTAGTCAGGGGCCTAAGGGTGTTAGAGCCTCTGTTGTAAAGAATCCAGTTCCTCTAGATAAGGAAGCTAGAGCTTTGGATAGATGGGGTAAGAAGGTGTATACCTCTTCTACTTTAGCAATGAGGGCTTTAAATTGCCAGTTTCATATGTTGAAGTGTCAGAATTTCCTCCTTTCTCAGCTAAAATCTAAAGTGGATGCTTTGGCAGTGCAGGATTTAGTACATGTCTCTGAACAGGTGGGTAAGCATTCTTTGCAGTGTGGTTTTGATGCTGTGCAGGCCTCTTCTAGGGTGGCTGCCACTGGTTCAGTTCTTCATATGCACGCCTGGCTTAAGGATCAGAATTTGTCCGAGCATGTTAAAACTAGAATTCTGGATGCCCCTTTACAGTTTGAAGTTTTGTTTGGTCCCCCTGTGGAGTCGGTTTTGAAGAAAATGGAAGACAAGGCTAAGTCTATGCAGACTGTTAAGGATTTTTTGCAGGTGCAACCTCCAAAGTTTAGTAGAAATTGGCCTACTAAGGGGTGGACCTACCCTTCTTCTGATTCTCACTCTAGGGGTAGATCCAGAGCTCACAGTACTTTCAGGCCTAGAACTTGGACTTCGCCTGCACAATCTGCAGGTGAGGGCAGGGGCCAGTCCAACAGGCCCAATGAATTTTCAGCTGCCAGATTCTTCTTACCTGGCAGCTCCTTTGGGAGGAAAGTTAGCACTCTTCAAGCAAAACTGGCTGTTAGTCACCCAGGACAAATGGGTATTGGACATTATAAACCGAGGCTACAAGTTTTATTTCCATACATTGCCTCCTTTCAAAGGCATGCGGATAGAGGCTCACAAGCAGATTTCTTTACTTCTTCAAATGGGAGCTATTCAGCCAGTTCCTCTGTCAGAAGTGGGACTAGGATTTTATTCTCGCCTGTTTCTAGTACCAAAGAAAGGGAACACGTGGAGACCAATTTTGGATTTATCTATCCTCAACACTTATCTGGACATTCCAAAGTTCAAAATGCTGACGTTACAGCAGCTTTTACCTCTGTTGGGAAAAGATCACTAGATGGTAACTCTGGATCTCAGAGGCTTATCTTCATGTTCCTCTCAGGCCTAGTTGCAGGAGGTACCTGCGTTTGGAAATTTACATTATCAGTTCTCTGCATAGAGTGTTCACAAAGGTTCTGGCTCCAGTGATAGCCTTTTTCAGGTTAAGAGAAATACAGATTTATCCTTATTTGGACGATTGCCTGCTTATTGCTCAACACAAGGACGAACTTCTTCATCATCTACAGTATGAAACAAAGTCCAGTCTAGTACCCTCTCAGGACATGTGCTTTCTGGGTGTGAGACTGAATACAGCTTCCCAGATGGCTTTTTGACCCCGGACCGGACAAACAAAGAAGCCTTTCTCTTTATTTCCATCAAATGTCTCTACAGTCCAGGCTGACTGCAAGGACAGTCCTTCAAGCCTTGGGGTTCATGGCATCTTGTATTCTGGTGCTTCCCAATGCCAAACTGCATATGAGGAAGCTTCAATGGTATCTCAAAATGTATGGACACAACACTGCCAAGATCTAGACACTGTCATTCCAATAACCTTGCATTCAGAAGGAATTTTTGTGGTGGGCTCAGGAATGTCACCTAAACAAGGGACTGTGACCCCCCCAGGGGGAGTCCAGATTTTAACGACAGATGCCTCTGACAAGGCTTGGGGAGCACACCTCAATGGAAAATGGGTGCAAGACACGTGGCCTGTCAGACTTCAACATTTGCATATCAACTTGAAGGAGATGTTAGCAGTTCAATTTGCATTGATGGCTTTCCAGGACAGGTGTTGATTCAAACAGACAACACTACTGTCATGTGGTACATCAACAGCGATGATTTTGTGGGAGACTGCTCTCAGTTTACAACTCAATCTTCAGGCAAGGTTTCTACCAGGAGCACAGAACTCCTTAGCAGATGTGTTGAGCAGACAAATTGTGGATCCTCGCGAGTGGAAACTGGATCCTCATGTGTTTCAAAAGTTGACGGTGTTATGGGGGACTCCAGACATAGATCTGTTCGCTTCTCCACTAAACTACCAGTTGCCAAGGTTTTGCACAAAAATGTTTCATCCCACAGCTTGGAAGGTGGATGCTCTATCATTCAGTTGGAGCAATCTTCACGTCTATGCCTTTCCACCTCTGCCTCTCATTCCCAAAGTACTCCTGAAGGCCAGAATAGACAAGCCATCCATGATTCTGATGGATTGGCCTCGACAGCACTGGTACCCACTACTGAGGAGTTTAGCACGGGAGCCTCCATGGCCTCTGCCTTTGATTCCATCTTTTGTCTCAGGAGGGCAATCACTTCCTCAATGTCAAGATTCAGTCTCTGCATCTCACAGCCTGGCATATTCTGTTCTAGACCCTGGAGGGTCTCAGCTTCCACAGCAAGTTTTGAATGTTATTTTGGAGGCCAGAAGGCCTAGTACAAGAGATAAATGGAGGAGATTTTTTCTTTGGAGCAAAGAAATTTGATGTTTCCAAGCCTGATTTAAGTGTTTCTCTTCAATATCTTACTGAGTTATTGGACAAGGGTTTGTCTTTCTCCTCGATAAAGGTTCATGCTGCAGCCATTTCTGCTCACTATGATTGTGACCCTCCTTTGTTTTCCCATCCTTTGTTTAAGCAATTTCTGAGGGCAAGAACATAAGACCCCCAATGAGCTCCTACTCCTGCTTGGGATCTCAATTTTGTGTTGGAAAACTTACTCTACAACCTTTTGAGCCTGCAACTACTGCCCGAGTTAAAGTATTTATCATGGAAGACTGCTTTTTTGTTGGCCATTACCTCTGCAAGAAGGGTTTCTGAATTACAGGCCCTTATGGCAGTGGAACCTTTCCTGATTTTTCATAAGGATAGGGTATCTTTGTGTACTAATCCTTCCTTTATGCCTAAAGTGGTTTCTAGTGTGGCCTTGAACCAAACTATTCATTTGCTACTTTTTTTGCAAAACCCCCAAAATAAAGGAAGATTTTGCATACTTTGGACATTCACAGACAGTTACGTTATTATTTGAGCAGAACCAAGGGGTTCAGGCAGTCTCAGCAGTTGTTTGTCTCTTTTGCTTTGGGTTCTCAGGGGAAACCTGTTTCAAAACAAACTATTTCTAAGTGGATTGGGTTTTGTATTTCTTTCTGTTATTCCCATCATGGTAAGGAGGTTCCGGCTGGAATCAGACCTCATTCCACTAGAGCTACTGCCACTTCTACTGCCTTTCTAAGAGGGTAGCTACAAAGATATTTTGGAAGCAGCCACTTGGAGTTCAGTACATACTTTTTCCAAGCATTACCACCTTCCTCTTTATTCTCAGTCTAGGGCTGGATTTGCCTCTGCTATATTACAGGGCATTTTGGCAGCCCCTAATGCTTTATGATTTTGCCATCCTCCCTTTACCTCTGCTTTGGGATTCTACCCATAAGTAAGGACTGCAGCAATGTGAGATGAAGAACATAGTACAGTTTTGTACCTACCATAAATGTAGATGTTCAAGATCCATCTGTAGTTTGGCATGGTAATATGGTTTGGGTGATGGTTGTTGTTGGGCATGTTTTTGGGAGGTATCCTGTTTTTGGGCTGTGGCCTTTCTTTTTAGGGCCTTCTGACATCTGGGGCAAGAAAAGACTGAGGATCTGATGTCAGTTCTGAGCCATGGGACTACCCATAAGTAAGGACTGCAGCAATGTGGATCTTCGAACATCTACATTTATGGTAGGTACAAAACTGTACTTTTTTCATTCTTTCTCAACTCCCTTCCATACTTCCCACTTCCTGTCATCTCCTTGAGTGACCTGATGGACCTTTGGAACCTGTAGTCCCAGGTTTGAGCCCTGGTTTACTTTTGTTCTCTTCTGTTATATGCTGAAGCCTTTATGGGCAGACTTGATCTGAGGTACTGGGGATGACCAAGGGCATTATGGGTAGAGGGAGGAGCTCAAGAGTTGGGCTGGAAGTCTGTGGGATGTGGCCAAGTCTGATCTGAGGTCAGATCCGTAACCCATAAGATGAGGAAGAATGAACATGGACCACATGAGGTGCCTAGTTATGGTGAGCACATAACTTCATTTTTTTGGCAGTTCATTGAGGATTGCATTCACTAAATAATGACATTCATTTGGATTTTCAGATTTCATATCCTTCAAAATGTTTACATACTGGTGCAAAACCTGTTATTCTATTAAAATGTGTCCATGTTTTTGGGCTTTTGCCCCTGATTATTGTGCTAAAAGGTTAAGAGGTATGCTTATATGGAAGTTGGTTGATTTGTTGAAGTTGCCAGTTATTAATGGGCACTGTCATTTGTACTTTTAGGAAATTGATAAGTGTACAAACATGCTAAGGCTCATTGATTGTTTTGATTTCCACTTCAGTATATTCTTGATTTGAATTTGGATCACTTGGTATGTTGTTGAAAGCCACTCGCAGAAAGATTGCCCCCAGCCTCTTACTACTATCTTGCCTAATTACATAGTGTGTTTAAATCAGGAGTATGTATACTCGTTTTGGTGGCTTTGACACTTAATTCCCTTGCATGAATACCACTTTAAATGTCAACTGTTGGGCTCTCAGTCCAGTAGTAGAGCAGCAGAGTTACCTTCTTGCCTCCCCTTTGATCACAAAGTGCAGCAACTTTTTTGCCGTGGTCACCCAATGGAACATTCCCCAAGAGACCCTGTAATTAGCAAGTGGTCTTCTGGGCTTCTTTATGCATTCCCTACTCTCTCACTAATGTCCAGATTCATATAGAAAGAGAAACAGTGAAAAGCCACAGTGATAATCATTGCGCCATACTGACCTAGGCAGGTTTGGTCACTGCTGCCGTAGCCTTCGCTATATGGGTTATGTCATGACAAGGAAATAGCAGCTGGCCAGCTTCCAAAGCTTCAGGGCACTTTCTATGTGCTCAAACTGTCAGGCAGCGTGAACTGATCAAAAGATAAGTTTGGGCATGAAGACCTTTAGAGCTTCACTGACACTGAAGAGTATGCTCCTTTTGAGGCTTTGGAAACTTCCATTTTCATATTTATGTTGCTGTTTTATCTTTCTGTTCTAGAGAAGTTTATTTTAAAGTTAGGAGTGTTGTCTTAATGGAGTGTAACATACTTTTAAATGGAGAGCTTGTTTTTCCTGTCAGTTTAAAAGTGTTGTAAAGTAACTGAAAACATTTTTGTTTTCTGTGGAGAAATTGTTTTACTTTTGTAGTGCTAGCATGCGGTTTAAAACTGCTTTCTAACGTGTTTCTGTCAAAAAGTTAACTTTGTAAACTAGTAGTGTTTACTGTTTGCTGCTTGTCTTTCCTGGGAAAGGCACATTTTTCAGTTTAACTGTGGAGTACACTACTGGTCCCACAGTTGGTCCTTTTTCCAGATTTTAATTTTTTCCTCAAGCCCACCATCCCCGTCCCCTTTTTGGCTTCTAGAAGAGCGAGTTGACCTAAAATTTTATAGGCTATTGTGAAAGCCAGAAATGGTCTTGCCCTTATTTGAGAATTTCTTAATCTGTTTTTTTATGATTATAGCAGATGAGATCTGAGGTGATTGGGAGAGAGGCGTTATGGGTAAGGGAGGGTTTTTGAGAGCTTTTTGGTTGCCACGGGCTTTGGCAGAGTTGGATACAAGTGCTCAGATATGAGGAAAAATTAAAATGGCCAGGCAGATAAAACATTATGATGAGTACATAACTTTTTTTTTTAAGAAAAAAAAATGTGAAAGTGTGAGGAATGTTTAATCTGGAGTTCTTTTGTGTGGAAAATTTACTTTAACTTTCTTCTACTGCACTAGTCACTACTCTGTGTTTATACCGTGTATGTGAGATGATAC
This sequence comes from Protopterus annectens, assembly GCF_019279795.1. Taxonomy (NCBI): domain Eukaryota; kingdom Metazoa; phylum Chordata; order Ceratodontiformes; family Protopteridae; genus Protopterus; species Protopterus annectens. Next base: position 1,345,297,257 of record NC_056743.1, on the reverse strand, counting down.
TACTACTTCCAGGGCTATGACCACGGGTACTGTTTTGAGGAGGTTTCCATGGCTGCATTCTCGAAGCCTCCCCGATGTGAAAAATGAAATTCTAAACCCTTGTTTAGAGATTTAATGCTCTGCTTCTCTGCTGCAGAAGTAATCAAAATGTGTGGTGAATGGAGCAAGCTGATCCAGGGAATCCAAGGTATTTCAGCCCTCCTTTTTCAAGTTTTCTAATGGATTTTCTATATCCTCATCCTGTTTTGGAAAAAGTAGTCTAAACAGTCTCAACAGATTGTTTAGGAATCCCATTGACATTTCTTTTTAAAAGAGGTCTCGAACCTCCCCCAACTAAGGAGAGCCCAAGTATGAATAACTATTCTATATTCTGTATAACTAACTAAATCCTCTCATCCTAGCTGCCTTTTTCTTCTAGAAAGTCTGAATCTCCAATTTTCTCTTTGGCAACTGAGCAAGTTTTGTACAAATGGGTTCTGAAAGTCATCAAGTTTACCGATGGCAATGGGAGGAAATTTCTCCTTTCCAGGGGGTTATTCCTAATCCTCTAGATTAGAGACTCTCTGTTTTCACTGGTTCTTCATACGCTCTTCCAAAGAGTGATACAACTGGTCCTGCCTTCCTAGGTGGGAAAGGGTTTTTATTCAAGGATGTTCCTAATGCCAAAAAAGAAAATGCTTGAAGGCCAGTTCTGGATCGAATTTTTTTTTTTTTTTTTTTTCCCTAAATCTGTTTGTGATGGCGCCCAAGTTCAAAATGATGTCACTTTATAACCTGCTACCTCCTTTTTTTCCAAGTTTCCTGGTAACACTAGGCTTGAGATACTTTTCACATCCCTATTCATCCAGACTTCTGATGGTTTTGTATGTCTGGATACCATTTTCAGATGTTCTTCGTGTTTCACTGTTGCACTCATCACATTTGGGTTATCTGCTTGCAGTAGCCCTCAGTCGGCCTGGTTATCAAAGTCTTGGGTCTTGCGTTGGATATGCTCTCATCTTCCATGATGTTAGATAGTCAGGGGTATAAAGCATGCAACTGGCGCCATTACATCAGTCTTTCTTGCCATGCGGTAGTAGAAGCAGTTCGCAAGTGCCGGTAGTCAGACTCCTGAAATTTTCTTTTTCGAGTTTTAGAATCAAAGTCTTCAACTAGAGCTAAGTACCCTGTTGGGGAAACGTTTTCTTGCTCTAAACCAATGTCAGTAAAAGTCTAATTATATTTCTTGTGGAAAGCAAATACCTCAAAGATTTTTATTCGTACTGTATTCCTTGCCTAGGCCCTGACCAACGACGTACCTCGCTGTCGGTTTTGTGCCTTATTTAAACCACGAACTATTCGTCGTCTGTATATTTTCGCTTCTAAATATTTTGGTACTCTGTTCAATTTTAAGATACGTCTTCGGTAAGCCACCTGACTACCTACGTTCTGAAAAAACGCATAGATAAAGACAGGCCGCCTAGGTCCAAAACTGCCGATGCTTCTCCTAAGCTAGTCGCCAGTTCGCCGGTACTCAGTGAGGCACTTTCGCAGCCCTGGATACCCACTATTTCAGATTTGCAGGCCTCTACTGAGACCCATTCGGAGTCCGGTATGCCACGAGATGCTTCAACTGTGGCGCCTGCGAATGTCTCTACTGTGGATGGGTCCGGAGCCGCTGTGCAGGCACCGACTTCTGAAGGTGTATTCAGGCCCACTGACCTGCATATTAAACAAAGCCATCTTCTTCAAGGCCTAAAACTCGAACCATGCTTAAGAAACCGATGCCTAGACTGCATGGCCAGGCCTCTATGCCTAAAAAACAAATTATGATAATGGCTGAAGACCTTATTGCTTTAATCAGGGAAGCCATCCTACCCCCTCTAAGAGACCTAGGACTGAATTTTCTTATACTTTTGACCAGGATTCTGAAATTTCTGTCTCCTCTGATGACCAGGATTTACCCTTTTCCATCTGTGAGGATTCTGATGCAGAGAACTCTATTCCCTCTGCTTCTCCCTCAGAGGATTTTTCTTTTGGTGAAACCTTGCATACTCTTAGGGAGCATTTTCACTGGGAAAGCCAGGATTACTCTGATTCTAAAAAGAGGTTTAGTGATTTCTTACTCCTGCCCCAACATAGGCCTTTAGCTATTCCTCCTGTGCTGGACATTGACTGTGCCTTTTCGGAGTCTAGCTTGGTCCCTGACTCTCTACCTCCTGCTCCCAGAAAACCTGACCGATATTACAGGGTTCTTGATTCTCACAAGTTCCTTTTTAAAAATCCTACTGCGGATCCTGAGACCATTTCACAGGGACCCAAGGGCATTAGGCTACTACTGCCAAAAATCCTACCCGCCCTGATAGAGATTCCAGGGCCCTGGCTAGTTGGGGTAAGAAGGTATACACCTCTGCAACCTTGGCCATCAGGGCCTTAAATTGCCAGTTTCATATGTTAAAGTATCAGCAGCATGTTATTGGATTGGTTAAATGGAAAAAAATTATTCCTGATTGCGCTGAAAATAAAGATTTACAGGATTTAATGCATTCTGCTGAACAGGTTGGAAAATATACTTTGCGATGTGGTTTTGATTCACTAGATGCATCCTGCAGGGCTGCTGTCATTGGGTCTGTACTTGGAAGGCATGCTTGGCTTAAGGAGCAATCTTTGCCAGATCATGTTAAAACTAAATTGCTGGATGCTCCCTTAAATCATGACCGCCTGTTTGGCAACAAAGCAGAAGAAGTTCTTAAAAAGATGGAGGAAAAAGCTAAATCTTTGCAAACTGTTAAAGATTTCATACAAGTGCAGCCTCCAAGATTTAGTAGGCATTGGCCCTCAAATAATTGGACCTTTCCTGCCTCTTCCAGGTCATCTCAGTTCAAACCCAGAACCAGCAGAACAACCAGGCTTCAGTCCCAGGGTACGCACAGGACTAAGCAGTGGGGGGCTCCCACTTCCAAATCAGGGAGTAGTAAGACTCCCCCTATGGTAAGCTGTCTCAATGACTTAACTTTAAAACTTCCAAGCACTTCTCAACTGACTGCTCCTTTAGGGGGAAAGATTGCTGTGCAAGCAAAAAAACTGGGAACTCATTACCCAGGACCAACGGGTTTTGAACATAGTTTCCCAAGGATACAGATTTCACTTCCACATGTTACCATCCCCAAACGGTTGGCCAGATCTACCCCCAAATCAGTGAGTAGAGGCTCAAAAGCAAGTACTCTATCTCTTAAGATTAAAGGCTATTCAGACTGTACCAGAAGAGGAAAAGGGACAAGGTTTCTACTCAAGACCTTTCCTGGTATCTAGAAAAGACAACTCATGACATCCTATATTGGACCTTTCTATCCTAAACACCTTTTTGGTGATTCCAAAATTCAAGGTGCTGACTCTTCACCAGTTGCTTCCCATGATAGGCAAAGATGCTTTGTTGGCAACACTAGATTTAAAGGAAGCCTACCTGCACATCCCAATCAGGGAATCTTGCAGAGGATACCTACACTTAAGAGGCTGCATGCACTATCAGTTCTCTGCACTGCCCTTTGGCTTATCTACTGCACCCAGGTATTGACAAAGTGCCTAGCTCCAGTCATTGCATTTTGCAGGCAAAGAAATATCTAAATGTACCCATACCTGGACGATTGTCTAATTCTGGCAGAAAGCCAGGACATACTTTTAAATTATCTGGCATTTGTACAAAAGATGCTAACTTGTCTGGGGTACACCATAAGCAAAAAATCACAGCTGGTACCCTGTCAACAAATTATATTCCTGAGAGCAAGCTTGAACACAACTTCCCAGATTGCTTTCCTCACGCCAGAGAAACAAATACATTTGACAACTTACTTCAAACTAGTGGTCACAAAAACCCTGCTATCTGCAAGGCAAATACTGCAAGCCTTGGGGTTCATGGCCTCATGCATTCTACCAAGTCCATATGCAAGACTGCATATGAGGAAACTACAATGGTATCTAAAAAGCCTATGATCTCAACATTCTGAGGATCTAGTAGCAATGATTCCTGTCATATGTTGCCTACGGTTAGAATTATTTTGGTGGGCAGAGGCCTGCCACCAAAAGAAGTGACTGCCATTCACTCTACCACCTGCCATCCAAACCCTAACAGACGCATCAGACTATGCATTGGGGGCTCACTTGGCAGGGAAGTGCATTCAGGGCAAATGAAACACAAGTCAAATGCACCTGCATACCAAACAAAAAGAAATGTTAGCTGTACAGAATGCTCTGACAGCCTTCAAGGACCACGTTCTTCCAGGACAATTAATGGTAAAGACTGATAACACCACTGTTATGTGGTACATAGACAAGCAGGGGGGAACCCACTCATACCCCCTCTGCAGACTAACCATGGCTCTATGGAACACAGCCTTCAGCTACCAAGTGCACCTACAGGCTCAATTCCTGCCAGGAAAGCTAAATACACTGGCAGACTAAGCAGAAATCTCATGGACCCACACGAGTGGAAACTGGAACCAAAGACTTTCAACATAAAAACAAATGGGGGACCCCAGAAATCTGTTTGCTTTCCCACAGAACTATCAGTTGGACAAATTCTGCACAAGTACTCCCCACAAACAAGCTTGGAAAGTGGATGCCCTATCCTTCACTTGGAAAAATCTGATCAGTTTATGCCTTTCCTCATCTGCCTCTCCTCTCCATGGTACTACGAAAGCTCAAACAGGACAAACCAAGGACTATACTGATTGTACCAGGCTGGCCACACCAACACTGGTACCCCCTCTTGTGCAGTGTCACCGCTGGCACCATGGCACCTGCCTCAGACCCCTACCCTGCTGTCCCAGCAGGAGGGCCAGATTCTGCATCCTCTGCTTCAAACCCTAAACCTGGCAGCCTGGCTAATTACTTGATCTCTCCGTTACCATCCCTCAGTAAACAAGTGTTTGATGTCATTCTGGAGGCAGAGGCCTAGTACTAGAAAATCTTATGCTGAAAAATGGAAAAGATTCCCTTTCTGGAACCAAAATCAGGGGATGGGCACAGCAGTGCCCAATTTTACCTCAGATTTTTCAATACTTAACTGAGATGCTTCACAAGGTCCTTTCCTTTTCCTCCATCAAAATTCATACCTCAGCCATTTCAGCTCATTACAACACAGAACCACCCCTCTTCTCTCATCCACTGCTCAAGCAGTTCCTCAGAGGGGCCAGAAACTTAAGACCACCCAGGAGAGCCCCAACTCTGGCCTGGGACCTTAACTTTGTATTGGGAAAACTCGCTCTACCTCCTTTTGAGCCAGCTGCAAGTGCAGTGTTGAAATTCCTTTCTTGGAAAAAAGCCTTCCTTTTAGCCATCACTTCAGCAAGAAGGGTGTCTGAATTACAGGCCCTTATGGCTGGCAGTGGAGCCTTTCATCGTCTTTCATGAGGACGGGGTGTCCCTCAGGGCCAATCCCTCCATGCCAAAGGTAGTATCCAGTGTGGCTCTTAATCAGTCCATTCATTTACCAACCTTCTTTTCTAATCCACAGAACAAAGGGGAACGTATACTGCACTCCTTAGATGTGCACAGACAACTTAGATTTTACTTGGACAGGGCTAAACCTCAAAGGAAATCTGAACTGCTGGTGGCATTTGCTGCAGGGGCAGAGGGGAAGGCTATTTCAAAGCAAACCATTTCTAAATGGATAGGCCATTGCATTCATTTATGCTATAAGCACTATGGAAAACCTATACCACAGGGGATCAGACCCCATTCAACCAGGGCTGCATCTACTTCTACAGCCTTTCTCAGAGGTGTCCCTACCAGGGACATCCTAGATGCTGCTGCCTGGAGTTCAGTACATACTTTCACCAAGCATTACCTTTTGCCAATTTTCTCTAACTCCAAGGCTGGTTTTGCCACTGCTGTCTTGCAGGGCCTTATAGCTAGTCCTAATGCGATCTAAATTCCTCCTCCCCCATCCTTAGCTTTGGGAATCTACCCAAATATGATGACTGCAACAGTGAAACACTATGAACATAGTACAGTTGTGTACACTTACCATAAATGTAGCTGTGCGAATGTATTCACTGTTGCAGTCCTGGATGTTCTTCGTGTTTCACTTTTGCAGTCATTACATTTGGGTAATCTGCTTGCAGGTTGCCCTCAGTCGGCCTGATTAACAAAGTCTTGGGTCCTGCGTCGGTTGCTGTCCCTTCTTCTATGACATCAGGTCGTCGGGTATAAAACATGCAGCCGACGCCATTACATCAGTCTTTTTTGCCATGCCGTGCCCGAAGCAGAAGCAGTTTGCAAGTGCTGGTCTGCCGACTCCTGAAACTTTCGTTTTCAAGTTTCAGAGCCAAAGTCTTCAACTTAAAGCGAAGTACCCCATTGGGAAAATTTTTCTTGCTCCTTACCGATGTCAGTAAAAGTTAATAATTGCATTACTTGTGGAAAGCAAATACCTCCTAAAGATTTTCATTTGTACTGTATTCCTTGCCTAGGCCCTGACCACAACGTACCTTGCTGTCAGTTTTGTACTTTATTTAATCAGCGCACTATCCATAGTCGGTACATTTTTGCCTCTAAATATTTCGGTTCTCTGTTTAATTATCCAGAAATTCCAAAACTGAAGAAAAACAAACTGTCAAAAAACAAACCAAAAGGTTCCGAACCAGCAGGTGTAAAACTCCAAAGGTTTATTAGGAAATGTAAAAGTAAAGCGCTTTTCGTCTCCCTTAGTAGGAAGACTTCTTCAGACAAAGGAAAAAATCATCAAACACAATTTAAAACCCAAAAAAAGGGGTGTGTGTTACAAAATTACAAACAGCTGCCTTAATTGAACCCACTGACATACCTTCACATTTAAAGTTGTATTACATTAAAAGCATAAATAAATGTCCACTTAGTGTAGACAGGGTGTCAAACATAAAAAAGTTTTCAAAAAAGAAACATGAACTTGATAAAAGTAACCAAGAATGTCTTAGTGAAGATTCATGAACATAATCAAGTGTAAATACTGTTTGTTTCCCTTAAAATACATTTTAGCAAACAACTTTTCATAGGGTAAAACAAAACTCATACAGAATCTTGTGATTAAAAATAAAATAAAATGAAGTAATGCTTGCAACTAAGTATATGCAAATATAATATTCATTCCTTAACAGAAAAGGTAGTAAGGAGTACACATCTCTAATGCATAATGAAGAATCAATAATACATGAATAAATAAACGGTGCAACTCAACTAGGAGTCTGCAAAAAGCGGAATTTCAAAGGCATTTCTAATAAAAGAAATGCTATTTCTAATGTTAAATAACCGAATATGTTTATTTCTGTGTTAAAAATCTAACACAGAAATTGCTTGTCATTTCAACGCCAACAGAATGCAACAACAGTACATGAAAAAGAATTTTTTTTTAAATGTTTCTTGAGCAATGGGTAAAGCACCAAGCTGCGATGAGAACACTTTCTAAGCTTTAGTATGCACAGTTGTAGCAGCCAAAACAAGTCAAAATGCAACTGTTTCAGAAAAAATATGGCAAGGCAGTTTTATTATTTATTAGCATGTAGAGATGTACTTACCTTACCTTTTCTGTTAAGGAATGGATATTATATATGTATATACTTAGTTGCAACATTATTTCATTTTATTTTATTTTTAATCACAAGATTCTGTATGAGTTTTGTTTTACCCTATGAAAAGTTGTTTGCTAAAATGTATTTTAAGGGAAACAAACAGTATTTACACTTGATTAGGTTCATGAATCTTCACCAAGACATTCTTGGTTACTTTTATCAAGTTCATGTTTCTTTTTTGAAAACTTTTTTATGTTTGACACCCTGTCTACACTAACTGGACATTTATTTATACTTTTAATGTAATACAACTTTAAATGTGAAGGTATGTCAGTGGGTTCAATTAAGGCAGCTGTTTGTATTTTTGTAACACACACCCCTTTTTTTGGGTTTTAAATTGTGTTTGATGATTTTTTCCTTTGTCTGAAGAAGTCTTCCTACTAAGGGAGACGAAAAGCGCTTTACTTTTACATTTCCTAATAAACCTTTGCAGTTTTACACCTGCTGGTTCGGAGCCTTTTGGTTTATAATTATCCAGAAATGACGTCAGTTAGCCATCCGACTACCAGGATTCTGAAAAAAAACCCAAAGATAAAGACAGGTCGTTGAGGTCCAAAACTGCCGATGACGCTTCTCCTAAGCCAGTCACCAGTTCGCCGGTGCTCAGTGAGGTGCTTTCGCAGTCCCTGATACTTCTGACGCGTAGGCCTATTCTGAGACCCATTCGGAGTCTGGTATGCTGCGAGGTGCTTCACCTTTGGAACCCGTGGGTGTTTCTACCTTGGATGGGTCCTGAGCCGCTGTGCAGGCACCGGCTTCTGAGGGTGTATTCAGGCCTACAAACTTGTATATTAAACCAACTCCACCTTAAATCTCAATCTGTCTAAAAAACCGGCGCCCAGGTCACATATTCAGGCCCACATGCCTAAAAAAACAAATGATCAAAATGGCTGAAGATCTAATTACTCTACTCTAATCAGGGGTAGTCAACACCCCCTTCTAAGAGGCCTAGGGCTGAGCTTGACTATGAATCTTCTGATCAGGACTCTTTCTTCTGACTCTTCTAATGACCTGATTTGTCCATACCTACTCATGAGGATTCTGATTCAGAGGATTCCATTCCCTCTGCCCCCCCGAGGACTTTTCTTTTGGGGAAACTTTACATACCTTAAGGGAGCATTTCTACTGGGAAAGTCAGACATTTTCTGATTCAAAAAAGAGGCTTAGGGATTTCCTTCTACCTCAGCATAGGCCTTGGCTGTACCTCCTGTACTAGACATTGTTGATGGTGTTTTTGGAATCCAGTATGGCCCCTGATTCCCTGCCTCTGGCTCCTAGTAAACCTGACAAGATAATATAGGGTTCTTGAGTCCCACAAGTTCCTTTTCAAAAATCCTGTTGCAGATCTAGAAACCATTTCTCAGGGGCCCAAGGGCATTAAGGCCTCTACTGCTAGGGCATTAAGGCCTCTACTGCTAAAAATCCTAGCCCTTCTGATAGAGACTCCAGGGCACTGGATAGATGGGGTAAAAAGGTTTATACTTTTGCAACCTTGGCAATCGGGGCTTTAAACTGCCAATTTCATATGTTAAAATATCAACAGCATATTATTGGACTGATTAAACAGAAAATTATTTCTGACTGTGTGGAAAATTAAAGATTTACAGGATTTATTACATTCTGCTGAACAAGTTGGAAAACCATACTTTGCAATGTGGTTTTGATTCTTTAGAGGCCTCTTGCAGGGCTGTGGTTACTGGGTCTGTGCTTAGAAGGCATGCTTGGCTTAAGGAGCAATCCCTGCTTGATCATGTTAAAGCAAAATTGTTGGATGCTCCTTTAAATCAGGACCGCCTGTTTAGCAGTAAGGCTGAAGAAGTTCTAAAAAAGATGGAAAATGAAGCTAAATCTATGCAAACTGTAAAAGACTTCTTACAAGTGCAACCTCCAAGATTTAGTATGCACTGGCCTACTAAGAACTGGTCCTTTCCAGCTCCTCCAGATTCTCTCAAGCCAAACCCAGACACACCAAAAGCACCAGGTTTCAGTCCCAGGGGACTCTCAGAACTAAGCAATGGAGGGCCTCCACTTCCAAATCTGGAAATAAGACACCCCCTATGGTAAACCAATTACTTTCCTTTAAAATTACCAGGCACTTACCTTTTAGCCGCCGCTTTTGGGGGAAAGATTGCTATTCATGCAAAAATACTGGGAACTCATAACCCAGGACAAATGGGTTTTGAATATAGTGTCCCAGGGGTACAGATTACATTTCCACACGTTGCCATCACCAAACGGGTGGCCAGACCTGCCCTCAAATCAGTGGGCAGAGGCTCAAAAACAGGTACTTTCCCTCTTAACATGGGGGCTATTCAACTGGTACCAGAAGAGGAAAAGGGACAAGGTTTCTATTCCAGGTTTTTCCTGGTACCCAGAAAAGACAAATCATGGTGTCCAATTCTGGACATTCCAAATTTCAAGATGCTGACTCTTCAGTTACTTCCTATGCTAGGCAAAGATGCCTGGTTGGCAACTCTAGATTTAAAAGAAGCATACCTGCACATCCCAATCGGGGAATCTTGCAGAAGATACCTTCGCTTCAAAGCAGGCTACTTGCATTATCAGTTCTCTGCAACTACCCTTTGGCTTGTCTACTGTGCCCAGGGTATTCACAAAGTGCCTGGCTCCAGTAGTTGCATTTTGCAGACAAATATTCAAATATGTCCATACCTTGACAATTGTCTAATTCAGGCAGAAAATCAGAGCATACTTCTAAATCGTCTGGCGTTTGTAAAAAAGGTTCTAACTTGTCTGGGGTACACCATAAACGAAAATAAATCACAACTGGTACCCTCTCCACAGATTACATTCCTGGGTGCAAGCTTGAATACAACTTCCCAGATGGCTTTCCTCATGCCAGAGAAGCAAATTCATTTGGTAACTTACTTCAAACAAGTGGCCACAAAAACCCTGCTATCTGCAAGACAAATACTGCAAGCCTTTGGGTTCATGGCCTCCTGAATTCTTCTAATTCCATATGCAAGACTGCATACAAGGAAACTACAGTGATACTTAAGTCTATGGAGTCAACATTGTCACAGCCTGGAAACGATGATTCCTATCTTACCTTGCCTACGCCTGGAGTTCCTATGGTGGGCAGAGGCCTGCCACCAAAACAAGGGACTGCCATTCACACTACCCCATGCCGCCCAAACACTAACTACAGATGCATCAGACTATGCATGGGGGGGCTCACCTGGCAGGGAAGTGCATTCAGGGCAAATGGAACCCAAATCAAATGCACCTACATATCAATCAAAAAGAAATGTTAGCTGTACAGAATGCTGTGACCTTCAAGGACTACAGTCTTCCAGGACAACTAATGGTAAAGATGGACAACACCATGGTTATGTGGTACATAAACAAGCAGGGGGGTACACATTCCTACCCCCTCTGCAGACTAACCATGGCATTGTGGAACACAGCCTTGAGCTACCAAGTGCACCTACAAGCTCAATTTCTGCCAGGAAAATTAAATACACTGGCAGATGAACTAAGCAGAAATCTCATGGACCCACAGGAGTGGAAACTGGAACCACGGATTTTCAACATGTTGACAAGCAAATGGGGTAGCCCAGACATAGATTTATTTGCCTCCTCCCAGAACTACCAGTTGGGCAAGTTTTGCGCAAGGACTCCCCACAAAAAAGCCTGGAAAGTGGATGTTCTGTCCTTCAGCTGGAAAAACCTATCTATCTATGCCTTTCCCTCTCTGCCTCTGCTCTCCAAAGTTCTGCTAAAAGTCAGACAGCACAAACCAAGAAAGATTTTGATTGCTCCAGACTGGTCACGCCAACACTGGTACCCACTCCTGCGCAGTGTCACAAATATCTCCATGGCACCTGCCTCAGACACCTTCCTTGCTGTCTCAGCAGGAGAACCAAATTCTGCACCCTCTGCTTCCATCATTGAACCTTGCAGCCTGGCTAATCACTTAAATTCACCCTTAGCAAGCCTGTGATGGATGTCATCTTGGAGGCGAGAAGACCTAGTACTAGAAATTCTTATGCTGACAAATGGAAAAGATTCTGTGCCTGGAACCAGTCTTGAGGGATGAGCACAGCAGCGCCCAATTTACCTCAGATTTTGCAATACTTAACTGAGATGCTTCACAAGGGTCTGTCTTTTTCCTCTATTAAAATCCACACCTCGGCTATTTCAGCTCACTATAACACAGAACCACCCCTCTTTTCTCATCCCCTGCTCAAGCCGTATCTCAGTGGGGCAAAGAACTTGAGACCACCCAGGAGAGCTCCTACCCCTGCCTGGGACCTTAACTTTGTCTTGGAGAAGCTCACTCTTCCTCCTTTCGAGCCAGCTGCTACTGCATACTTAAAATTTCTTTCTTGGAAAACAGCCTTCCTTTTAGCAGTCACTTCAGCTAGAGGGATATCTGAATTACAGGCTCTTATGGCAGCGGAGCCTTTCATAATCTTTCATGTGGACAGGGTATCTGAGGAGCAATCCATCCTTCATGCCCAAGGTGATTTCCAGTGTTGCTCTTAATCAGTCCATTCATTTGCCAACCTTCTTTCCCAATCCACAGAACAAAGGGGAACGGATTCTGCATTCCTTGGACGTGCACAGACAACTTGGATTCTACTTGGACAGAACTAAATTTCGAAGAAAATCTGAACAATTGCTAGTAGCATTTGCTGTTGGGGCAGAGGGGAAGGTGATTTCAAAACAAACCATTTCTAAATGGATAAGCTATTGCATTCATTTCTGCTATAAGCATCATGGAAAACCTATCCCCCAGGAGATCAGATCTCACTCCACCAGGGCTGCATCTACTTTTCCAGCCTTTCTCAGAGGTGTACCAACCAGGGATATTCTAGAAGCTGCTACCTGGAGTTCTGTAGATACTTTCACCAAGCATTATCATTTACCACGTTTCTCTAAATCCAGAGCTGGCTTTGCCACTGCTGTCTTGCAGGGCTTTATAGCTGGTCCTAATGCTGTATAAATTCCTCCTCCCAACCATAGCTTTGGGAATCTACCCAAATGTAATGACTGCAACAGTGAAACACGAAGAACATAGTACAGTTGTGTACACTTACCATAAATGTAGATGTTGGTGTATTCACTATTGCAGTCCTGGTTACCCTCCCTCTAGCCCCCTGTTTTTCTATGACTATACCTCTACTTTCTTTTACTATACTTAAAAGCCTTTTTGGTGTAGTTGCTTTTGGTTGGAGGTATACTTTTGTGTGTTTAATTTTATTTGCTCCCCATTTGGGGGCCACCTGACATCTGAGGCAAGAAAAACTGATGTAATGGCGTTGGCTGCATGTTTTATACCCCTGATGACCTGACGGCATGGAAGAAGGGACAGCAACCGACTCAGGACCCAAGATTTTGTTAATCAGGCCGACTGAGGGCTACCTGCCAGCAGATTACCCAAATGTAATGACTGCAGCAGTGAATACACTCAACATCTACATTTATGGTAAGTGTACACAACTGTACTTTACTTTCCCTCCAGCCCCCTGACTTCTTTTGGCTATACTGCTGCTATACTTTACTATGCTTAAAAGTGCTTTGGTGTATTTGTTTTTTTTGTTGGAGGTATAACCTTATGTGTGTGCGTGTGCCGTCAGGCGGTCCCTCAGTCGCTTCTTCCTGACGTCAGTGCGCCAGGGGTATATAAGATGCAGCCGACGCCATTTTCTTCAGTCTTTCTTGCCGCGCGGTGCCCGAAACAAAAGTTGTTCGCAAGTGCCAGTCGGCCGATACCTGAGATTTTCATTCCGAATCCAGAACCGAAGTCTTCTGCAAAGCTAAGTACCCCGTTGGGGAAACTTTTTCTTGCCCAGACCGATGTCCGTAAAAGTTAATAATTGTATTTCTTGTGGGAAGCAAATACCTCATAAGGATTTCCATTCTTATTGTATCCCATGCCTAGGCCCAGACCACGACATCACAGGTTGTCGGTTTTGTGCTAGGTTTAACAAGCACACTATTAAACATCTGTTTGATTTTGCCCAACATTATTTTGGCAGACAGTTCAATTACACCATGCCGTCGGAACAACCGACGACCGGGATTCACAAAAAGCGCAAAGACAAGGACAGAGATCAGAGGCCCAAAACTGACAAAGCCTCTTCTAGGCCAGTTGCCGGTTCTCCGGTTTTCAGGGAGGCACCTTCGCAGCCCCTGACCGCTTCTTTGGAACCACAGGCCGCCTCTGACTCTCCCACGTGGAGATGGCTGGGCCTTTGGATACACTAGATTTACGGCCTACCGAGACTAGCCCTTCAGAGGGATCCGGAGCAGCTGAACAACCCGCAGCTTCAGAGGATGTTTTCAGACCTACTCAGTTAACCATTAAATCAAATCTTCTGCTAAGTCTAAGACCCCTTTAAAAACAAAGAAACAACTTCAACATTCACCAGGACAGGCCTCCATGCCTAAGAAACAGATGCTCAAAATTGCCGAAGACTTAATTACTCTGATCAGGGGGTCCCATCCTCATCCTGATAAAAGGCCAAGACAGGATGCAGACTATGACTCATCCGACCAGATGTCCATATCTTCAGATTCATCTTCAGACTAAGGATACTCTTTACCCCCTTATGAGGATTCTGATGCTGAGGAATCTATTCCTTCAGCTTCCCCACCAGAGGACTACTCCTTTGGGGAAACCTTACATACCATGAGGGAGCTTTACCACTGGGAGGGCCAGGATTACGCAGAATCCAAGAAATGGCTCGGAGATCTTCTTTTATTACCTCAACACAGACCCCTTGCTATTCCGCCAGTTTTAGATATTGTGGACGATGTGTATTCTGATTCCAGTTTAAATCCTGATTCTTTACCTCCTGCTCCAGTTAAGCCAGACAGATACTACAGAGTCCCCGACTCTCACAAATTCCTTTAAAAGCCCTGCTGCTGACCCTGAAACTATTTCCCAGGGTCCAAAAGGGGTAAAGGCCTCTACAGCAAAAAATACAGTCCCCTCTGACAGAGATTCCAGAGCATTAGACAGATGGGGGAAGGAAGTATATACATCTGCAACTTTAGCAACGAGAGCCTTAAATTGCCAGTTTCACATGCTTAAATACCAGCAATATTTGATGTCTCAGTTGAAACAAAAAATGCTTCCAAATTCAGATCTTCCTAATTATAAGGAAATGCAGGATTTATTGCATGCAGCTGAACAAGTAGGAAAACATACTTTGCAATGTGGTTTTGATTCATTAGAGGCTTCCTGTAGAGCAGCAGTTACAGGGTCTGTCATTAGAAGACATGCTTGGTTAAAAGAGCAGACATTACCAGATCATGTTAAAGCACAATTATTAGCTGCACCTTTGCAGCAGGATGTTTTATTTAGAGTTGAGGCAGAAGAGGTATTAAAGAAAATGGAGGATAAAGCAAAATCCTATGCAAACGGTGAAGGATTTCTTATAGGTTCAGCCTCCTCGATTTAGCAAAAATTGGTCAACAAACAATTGGTCCTTTCCAGTTTCAGACAGACCTCAAAGGGGCAGATACAGACGTCCAAGAGGCAGAGGTCAACCAGAAGGTACTTACAGGCCTCGGCAGTGGGGTGCTTCAACCCAGAAAGAAGGGGAAGATAGGCCTCAACCTTATAAAAAAACAGCCCCAATGACTTCCCGCTACAGCTGCCAAACATCTCTCTTGGCAGCCCCCTTGGGGGGAAAACTGGCACTTTTCAGTCACAATTGACAAATGATCACCAAAGACAAATGAGTTCTCAATATTGTGTCTCAAGGTTACAGGTTCCACTTTCACACTCTGCCAAGGTTAAAAGGAATGCCAAATCTGCCACCAAATCAATGGGCAGAGGCTCAAAGACAAATTACAGCACTCATGGACATGAGAGCTATTCAAAAGGTACCAACATAGGAGTAAGGACAAGGATTTTAGTCAAGGCTCTTTCTGGTTCCCAGAAAGGACAATGTCTGGAGGCCCATTCTGGATCTTCTCTAAATACTTACCTGGATGTTCCAAAATTCAAAATGTTGACACTACAGCAGCTTCTTCCCATGTTGGGCAAGAAAGCTTGGCTCGTAACTTTGGACCTCAAGGAGGCATACCTGCATGTCCCTATCGGACAAAGTTGCAGAAGATACCTCAGATTCTTAGCTGGTTCAATGCATTACCAATTCTCTGCACTGCTCTTTGGCTTATCTACTGCGCCCAGGGTCTTTACAAAATGCCTGGCACCAGTAATTGCATTTTGCAGACAAAAAGGAATTCAGATTTACCCATACTTGGACGACTGCCTTATTCAAGCAGAGAGCAAAGACATGCTTCTAAAGCATCTGGCGTTTGTAAAAAGACTGCTAATTTACCTTAATTTGCCTAGGGTACACAGTAAACGAAAAGAAATCAAAACTAGTGCCCTCACAAGAGATAATATTCCTGGGTGCCAGCTTAAATACAGCGGCCCAGATGGCATGTCGCATGCCAGACAAGCAAGGACAACTGACTCAGTACTTCAAAATGATGGCAACAAAGACCCAACTCCCTGCAAGAAAAATTCTGCAGGCCTTGGGATTCATGGCATCTTGCATACTACTAATACCATTTGCAAAACTGCATATGAGGAAATTACAATGGTACCTGAAAAGTGTATGGACTCAACACAGCCACAGCTTGGAAACAATAATTCCACTCATTCCCTGCCTTCAACAGGTGGGCTCAGGCATGTCCCATCAACAAGGGTCAGCCTTTTGCCTTACCTCCAACCAGGCAAACTATAACAGATGCATCGGATTATGCCTGGGGAGCACACATGGCAGGACAATGTATTCAGGGCAAATGGTCTGCAGATCAAAGGCATCTACATATCAATCAAAAAGAGATGCTAGCTGTACAAAATGCCCTAATAGCTTTCAAGGACCTCTTACATCCAGGACAACAACTAATAAAGACGGACAACACCACAGTCATGTGGTACATAAACAAGCAAGGAGGCACACATTCCTACCCCCTATGCAGGCAAGCAATGACCTTGTGGAACACAGCACTGACCTACCAAGTTCAACTACAAGCACAATTCCTGCCAGGAAAGAAAAACACATTGGCAGACGATCTAAGCAGAAACATCATAGATCCTCACAAGTGGAAACTAGCTCCACAAGTATTCGCAATGATAACTTGGAAATGGGGGAGCCCAGACATAGATCTGTTTGCTTCCCCCAAAAACTACCAACTACGGAAATTCTGCACAAGGACATACCACACACTAGCTTGGAAAGTGGATGCACTCTCATTCAGTTGGAAAACATTGACAAGTGTATGCCTTTCCTCCACTGCCTCTTCTGGCAAAGGTGCTGCTGAAAGCCAGATTAGAGAGGCCACAAATGATGTCCTTGCTCCAGACTGGCCACGCCAACACTGGTATCCAATACCAAGGAACATGCTCAAGGCCCACCATGGATTTTACCTCCAATTCCTCACCTGCTCACTCAGCAAAATGATCAGATTCTACACAGCCAGCTCAAGACTTTAAATCTGGCTGCATGGCAAATTACCTAAACAACCAGTCAACGCCTCCCTAAAGCTGTGATGGATGTAATTCTGGAGGCCAGGAGGCCCAGCACCAGGAAAGCCTATTCAGGCAAATGGAAAAGATTCTGCACCTGGAACCAGGCTAAAGGCCAAAATCCCCTTGTCCCAAATATTTCTCAGATTCTTCAATATTTAACGGAGATGTTGCACAAAGGACTTTCTTTTTCATCTATTAAGATCCACGCCTCAGCTGTTTCAGCTCAATACAACACGGATCCTCCTATATTTTCACATCCATTACTAAGACAGTTTCTCAGAGGGGCTAAGAACATAAAACCTCCCTGGAGAGCACCAACACCAACTTGGGATCTCAATTTTGTTTTGGAAAAACTTACACTACTGCTCTTTGAACCAGCTTTTACAGCTGATCTACAGTTTCTATCCCTGAAAACTGCCCTGCTGCTAGCAATAACTTCAGCACAGAGTCTCAGAGCTACAGGCCCTAATGGCAGTGGAGCCTTTCATCATTTTTCATCACGACAGAGTCTCGTTACGAACTAACCCTTCCTTTATGCCAAAGGTGGTATCCAGTGTGGCCCTAAACCAAACCATTGATCTGCCCACCTTGTATCCAAACCCCCAGAACAAAGGGGAAAGGCTTCTACACTCTTTGGACATTCATATGCAGTTACGTTGCTACTTGGATAAAACTAAGGCTTTCAGAAAATCTGACCAGCTCTTTGTATCCTATGCTGCAGGATCACAAGGAAAGGCCATCTCAAAACAGACCATTTCAAAATGGATAGGACATTGTATCTGTTTCAGCTACACACACCATGGGAAACCTGTACCTGGTAACATTAGGCCCCATTCCACCAGGGCTACAGCAACATCAACAGCCTTCCTCAGAGGGGTACCAACCAAGGATATTTTGGAGGCTGCAACTTGGTGTTCAGTGCACACCTTCACCAAGCACTATCACTTACCTCTATACTCTAAAACCAGAGCTGACTTTGCCAGTGCAGTTCTGCAGGGCCTGCTAGCCTCTCCAAACCCTGTTTAGTTCCACCACCCATCCTTAGTTTTGGGATTCAACCCAAGTGTGATGACTGCAGCAGTGTAACACGATGAACATAGTACAGTTTTGTACCTACCATAAATGTAGATGTTGGAGTGTTCACACTGCTGCAGTCCAGGTTACCCTCCTTCCATCCTTCTGACCTAGCTGAAATTTTCTATACCTTTTCTATCCTGTACAACCTTTGTGGTGTATTTTCTTGTAACTGAATGTATTCCTTTTATTCCTTTTTACATGTTTTATTAGCAATATGTATTGCCTACCTACTTGTGGGCACCTGACATCTGGGGCAAGAAAATCTGAAGAAAATGGCATTGGATACCTCTTATTATACCCCTGGCGCACTGACGTCAGGGAAGAAGCGACGGCAACAGACGCCGGACCAAGAATTTGGAACTCTGGCCGACTGCGGGACCGCCTGATGGCAGGATAACCCAAGTGTGATGACTGCAGCAGTGTGAACACTCTAACATCTACATTTATGGTAGGTACAAAACTGTACTTTTCAGGGCAGGCTCTATGCACCATCATTTCTCTGCACTTCCATTTGGCTCATCTACTGCACCCAGAGCATTCACAAAATGCCTGGCTCCAGCCATTCCATACTGCAGGCAGAGGCAGAGAAAAATTCAAATTTGTTTATACTTGGACGATTGCCTGATTCAGGTGGACACTTAGTATACGAAACAGGAACACAAGCACTGAAAAGTTTGATGAAACTCTTTTAATTCTGGTACCTCGGCCTTCGCCTTCTCCTGGAATATATATAAGCACTTTTATATGAACATTAGCAAATCACTACATTTCTAGATGTTATTATTTAGTTATTAAAACATATATTATTACAAAATTCAAACAACATATATTTAACACTAAATTCTTTCTGTAACATTGAATATTTCTGAGAAATATATGAAAACATTTGATCTAGATTTCCATGTTCATTCCATTAGGAAACAAGGTTTTATAATTGAGAATAAATCTAGATTCCATTTGTAACAATTTTTCACGGAATACAGTTTCATTTCCAAATACATTAGGCCTGCCCAAAACACAAAATACAAATCCCTCTGGGACCCCCTTATGTTGTTCACAAAAATGTTTTGCTACAGGACTTTCCATTCTTTTATGTCTTATATCACCTAAATGTTCAAGAATTCTAAGCTTCACCTTTCTAGTTGTTTGACCTATGTACCACCTCTGTTTCACACATCCACATCCTATGATATATACCACCCATGTAGAGTTGCAATCATTCAAGGGCCCTGTACATAACATCATTAATTTTTGTGCCATCCAAACTTTTGACCCTACTACAAATCTTGCAACTTCCACATCTGAATGTTCCCTTTCTAATATTCTTTCTAAGTGTGCTGATGTTTCTAACATTCAATATTTCCTTTAGATTTGAATACCTACTATACGAAAAAGTGACTTTTGATGGAAAAAGTTTTCCTATTTTGTCATCTCCACTGATAATAGGCCAAAATCTCATCACTGCCTCCCTTAATATGTAAGAAAATTGTGAATATCTGGTGACAATTCAGGTGGACAGTCAGGAATTGCTACTTCAGCACCTGGCATTTGTAGAGAGACTTCTAACTTCTCTGGGATACACCATCATTGGAAAAGAAATCACATCTGGTGCCCAGCCAGACGATTGTGTTCCTGGGAGCAAGCATGAACACAGCTTCCCAGATGGCATTCCTTACTCCAGAAAAGCAGGTTTATTTGACAAAGTATTTCAAACTAATGGCCACCAGAACCCAACTATCTGCAAGAAAAATACTGCAAGCCCTAGGGTTCATGGCCTCATGCATTCTGCTAATTCCATATGCAAGACTGCATATAAGGAAACTTCAGTGGTACGCAAGTCTCTGCTGCCAATATTCTCAGGACCAGGAAACAATTATTCCAATCATTCCTAGTCTGAAGGCAGAGTTCCTTTGGTGGGCAGAGGCTTGCAGCCACAACAAGGGACTCTCTCTCTTTCACTCAAACTCCTCGCTGCCCAAACCCTGACAGATGCATCAGACTATGCATGGGGGGCTCACATGGCTGGCAAATGCATTCAAGGCAAATGGAGCCCAGGACAAATTCACCTACATATCAATCAAAAAGAAATGTTAGTTTTACAGAATGCTCTGACAGCCTTCGAATACCTTCTCCTTCCAGGGCAACTGATGGACAGGCAAGACTACAGTTACAGTTATGTGGTACATAAACAAGCAGGGGGGAATTCATTCCTGCCCACTCTGCAGGCTAGCCATGGTCCTGTGGAACACAGCCTTTAGCAGCCAAGTGCACCTGCAAGCTCAATTCCTGCCAGACAAACATAATTCACTGGCAGATGACTTGAGCAGAAATCTACTGGACCCACACAAGTAGAAACTGGAGCCCAACTCATTCAAACTTCTAACCCACAGGTGGGGGGCACCAGAGGTGGACCTCTTTGCCTCCCCCAAAACAATCAATTGAGCAGGTTTTGCACCAGAAATCCCCACAGCCAAGCATGGAACGTGGATGCCCTATCCTTTTTACATATGAAAACCTCTCAATTTATGCCTCTGCCCCTCCTGTCAAACGTGCTACTCAAGATCAAACAGGACAAACCAAGGGCAATCCTTATTGCACCGGACTGGCCCCACCAGGACTGGTACCCACTCCTATGCAGTCTGGCAGCAGTGCCACCCTGGCACCTACATCAGACCCCCTCCCTGCTGTCCCAGCAGGAGGGACAGATTTTGCATCCTCAGCTTCAAACTTTGAACCTTGCAGCCTGGCTTATTCCCTGAATACACCACCAGCAACCCTCAGCAAACAGGTGCTGGATGTCATCCATCCTATTCAGAAAAATGGAAAAGATACTCTACTTGGAGCCAGTCTCAAGGAAATGACACAGCTGTGCCCACCTTACCTCAAATTCTAGATTACCTAGCAGAGCTGCTCCACAAAGGCCTATCCTCTTCTCTTCTCTTTCTATTAAGATTCATGCCTCGGCCATCTCAGCTCATTATACTACTGAGCCACTTCTCTTTTTTCACCCTCTGGTCAAACAGTTCCTGAGAGGCGTTAACAATTTTAAGACCCCCGAGGAGAGCTCCCACCCCTGCCTGGGACCTTAACTTTGTACTAGAGGCGCTCATGCTTCCCCCTTTTGAGCCTGGTGCTACAGCACAGTTAAAATTCCTCTCTTGGAAAACAGCCTTGCTTCTAGCCATCACTTCAGCAAGAAGAGTGTCCGAGTTACAGGCACTAATGGCTGTGGAACCCTTCATTATTTCCCATGCTGACAGGGTTTCCCTCCGGACTAACCCATCTGTTATACCCAAGGTGGTATCCAGTGTGGCTCTAAACCATCCATCCATTTACCAACTTTTTTCCCTAATCCTCAGAATAAAAGGGGAAGAAAGGATCCTGCGCTCTTTAGACATTCAAAGACTATTCCTGTTCTACCTTTACAGGACTAAGCCTTTCAGAAAATCTGACCAGCTGCTAATCAACTTTGCTACAGGGGCAGAGGGCAAGGCCATTTCAAAGCAACCCATTTCCAAATGGATAGCATACTGCATCCATTTCTGCTACAAACACCATGGAAAACTTACCCCACCAATCAGAACTCATTCCACTAGGGCTACCTGTACAGCATTTCTCAGGGGAGTCCCTACCAGGGACATCCTGGAAGCTGCAACGTGGAGTTTTGTACACACTTTTTCACCAAGCATTGCCACTTTCCTCTCCTCTAAATCTAGAGCTGGATTTCCAACAGCAGTCTTAAAAGGCCTGCTAGCCAGACCTACTATTACTTTACTCCCTCCACCCTTCCTCAGCTTTGGGAATCAACCCAAGTGTGATGACTGCAACAGTGAAACGCGAACATAGTACAGTTGTGTACACTTACCATAAATGTAGATGTTCGTGTATTCACTGTTGCAGTCCTGGTTACCCTCCCTCCAGCCCCCTGACTCTTCTATGCTTTCTACCTATCCTCTTTTTGTCCATATCTTATGGCTATGGTATTTACTTTTTACTTGAGTTGTTTCCGCACCATGTAATTGCTTCCTATTTTGGACGCTCCTGACGTCTGGGGCAAGAAAAACTGATGTAATGGCGTTGGCTACATGTTTTATACCCCTGATGACCTGATATCATGGAAGAGGCGACAGCATCTGAAACAGAAATCCAAAGACACTGGTATTCGGGCCGACTGAGGGCTAACCTGCAGGCAGATAACCCAAGTGTGATGACTGCAATGGTGACTACACTCTAACATCTACATTTATGGTAAGTGTACACAACTGTACTTTCTGAAGATGCTGATCACTGAAGTAGTTAAGAATAGCCATTCATTTCAGATAACTTTTTTCAGTGTCACTTCTGTCTTGATATCCAGTAGCATGTATTTGACTGTTACGTTTTGGATAACCTAATAAAGTAACAAGCCTATATTCTTTTATCAGCAGTATCTCAAACTGTTATAGTATCATGAAGCCCAAAACGGGCATTAGCTCTACTTCCTAAGAGCTGATTGCTTTGCCTTTTCCTGATGACACTATGTGGGAGCTTACACTAGCTGGAAAAGTATAGCAGCTGGGCTAATTTGTTTGGCCAATATTTGTTCCTTTTCACTGCTTTAGTAGTATATCTGGAATCTTGGCATTACTACAAACAGTGCTTCGGATACAGCATTTTTTTTAACCTTTTCAGAAGGTTTTTTGTTCATATATTCTTTGGTATTGGTGAACACGTGCAGTTTGGTGGAGATATTAGGACTAGAGTAGCTTATGTTGATTGTCTTTGTTTCATAATTGGGCTTTCTTTCTGTGCCTAAGTGCTTCCATTGTTTTCTCCTTTCTGCAGCTGGGCAGCCTCTACAGTTACTGGCACACAAGCAGACAACTGCACAGAGTCATGCTGTTGGCTCTGTAGATTCGATGGAGCACAGGCACCCAATCTGGTACCACTAGCAGCCAAGCTGGGATGTTTACTTGGGCGTTTCTCATCTTTTGGGCAGTGCTGGTCAGTGCCACCCTCTCCTCTGCTCTCCCAGCACACAGCAGCAGCAGCCCAGAGCAAGGTAAGAAAGTACTGGGGGGGGGGGGGGGGGGGCATGCATTTATGTAACTTCAAATTTTGGTGGCTTCTCTGCATCTTTAATGAAATGTTGTGGTTTGAAGATTGTACATTTGGGTCATTATGTAGATGTAAGGCTGGAGAGACTGAAGCAACATTTAGCATCTTGGTTTTAAATTAGGACTAGGACAGTTCACACATTTAAAGCGAAGACTAAATGCCTTATGTGACGAAAGTCTGCTGTGAGAGAGAGAGATTATCTTAAATCATGGCCCAGGTTAGTGCCAAGCATTCCAATCTCCTACTGTGGAGGCAAAGTAATTGAAAGCATGTTTAAGATCTAAAGCTACTTTCTATTAGGTAATGGACTTAAAACCATTCTGCTGCTTGATTTGAGGTAGTAACTACTACCACTGAGATTCTGGCAGCATTACATAGCAGAAAACGCTGTTCGTTTTTCAGTTTATCAGGTGTATGCCTGTTGCATTTGGATGGTACAGTGGTTGCTCCCTGACGTCACTTGATTAGTCATTTAATTTTCCAGATGGGATGTAATCTGTGCAGAGTCTGTACATCCTCCCTGTGTCTTTACAGGTTTTCATAAGATGCTACATTTTTTTACCACATCTCACAGATGTGTTATGGTGAGTTGACACTACTCCATATTGCCTGTATGTTTTCACGTCCTGTATGAATGAGTGTGTAGGGTGAATCTTGTGATATGTTGGTGCTCTGCATAGGACTGAGTAGGCTTTGGTTTCCATATGACCCTGAATTGAATTAAGCAGGTAACCAGAAAATGTGTGCATGTACTTAGTTCATTTAAGTGTTTTTAATGCAGTGTGAGGCAGTAAGTGAACTAATGGTCTGTTTTGAGAGCTTTAAGCAATTTCATATTTTGTGGTGTTTTCCTTTTTGAGCTTTTCTTCATTATTGGCTGTATCAGACCTGCTTTTATTTTTGCAGTGGTTGCCAAAGATCAAGAGTATTCACTTTTCAGGATACCAACAACAAAAAAGAATGGCAAATGTTTGTGTACCATGCAAAACATGCTGCTGTTGCAACTAATGTCATCATGAAAACACTTCCATTGCCGAGTGCGGTTTTCAGAAATATTTTATGCAAACAAAATAATACAGACTTCTGTTTTGATGAGCTTAGCAAACTTTCATGAAGTTTACAGAGTAGTGTTTTTGCAGTTGTATTTTGAGCGTTAGTGTGCTGAAATTAGATCCATAATTAACACTGTGACAGCAAGAATACTCTTGCTTTGTTTGGTTCCCCTGCTTTGCATGTCAGCTGAATGCAATCTTTTTCCTTCAAAATTCTGAGTTTGAACCATTGGCTGCATCAGCTGTCACATGATCTGGGTACTCTTGTACAGTTTTTAGCACCAGTCGGCACAAAACAGAAGGGAAGGACAAAAAATATCGTAAAGGAAATGCAGTGCCATTTTACACATCACTTGTGAAGTCTTGGCTTTCTCAGGGTTAGCACTGCCAGGCCCTGTTGTTCTGGGATCCCAATCATCTCCTTCACCTGCTTGTTACAAAGCTGTTAAACATTTAGATGGCTACACCACCAAATATCAAAAAGATTCATGCAGTTTGCAAATGTCAAAGCTTCACTGCATTCCTTTTCAGTATACAGAACATAAAACCGATTTTGTATCTTAGATTGTCTGCTTATAGCAGTATTCAGACAGGATGTGCTCAAAGCTGAAAGTCAGATGGAAGACTTGTTCAAAAGCTTTTAAATTGTGATCATGTCTCATAATACTGTTTTGTTTCGGGCTTGTTGCTGAAATTCATAGGTTATTTGGACATGGTATTGGCAGTTTACTTTCCCTTCAGATGTCCAACGTCTTGAGTACTAGCTTTAGTTCTTTCCCAACTTTGTAAGGGTCCAGCATTGTCCTGCCAGTTAGGCTTGTTGGCAGTAACTCTTCCTGTGGGACCTCATGACTATCTGCACAGGAGACATTTGCTATGAAAATTAAAATTCCATTGGTCTCAACTGAAGCTCCTTGAGTAGTTTCATTTTTTTTCAGTCTGCTGCACTTCGTGGACAGGTACGCCCTTCCAAACTACTTTCTGTAATATTCTCCTGTTTAGACATCCACTCTTTCTAAAACCACACTTAATATGCTTCTATTCTTGCTTGGCGTGATTCCGTTCAAGGCTTCTTGGCACTTACTAAATTTATTTGGCTGAAAATAAGAGTAATCTGATCTGGTCTCCAGTTATCAGCTTTTTTGCCAAGAAAGCTGTTAATCATTCTCACTTCTGTAGCAGCCTTTTGGCTGTATGGGGTATCCTGCCTAGGATACAACCACAGCCACCACCAGCCAACTTCACAAAGATCTGTCTGCCTACCACGCCACGCCTTCACTTGATTGCTTCACTCTTCCTTTCAAGGGGCTGTCAAATCAGCAGTCTACTTTCTTGCCACTGTGAGATGAAGTAGCAGGGCTCCTACAAGAGCAGCAGTCTGCCATGAAGCTTAATTTCTGTCAGATGTCCCCACAGGAGAGCCCTTTTAAGAAAATATATATTTTAGTTTGCGACTAAAAGCTTTGTTTTACATGCAAGTAGCTCAGTATTTTTTTTTTCACAATATCTGAAGTTTCCTGTCGGGGACCACTATTTTTTAGCTAAGAGCTTATTTTTTTTTATTTGGGTGCTATGTTTATGGCAAAAGTATACTGTTTATGTAAATGTTTAGTTTATTTGTAAGGACTGAAACGCCAGGAAGTGTTTTTAAGAGGGCAGAAAATGTTTTGAATGTATTTAGTGCTTGTAAACACTTTGTGACTACGACAACTTGCCTGTTATTTTTTTCTGCCATTGTCCATTTAGGTAACTGCTATGTTTCTGACTGATTTTGGTATTTTTTTCTGTTGCTTTTACAGACTAAACTGTGTGCGCTGCTTGTCAACTCTACTGTGACAACTTAATTTCTGACAGTCTCATTCCAGCACTGCTTAGTGTCATTCAGACCTCTGTTGTCTGCAGCATTGATACTTTGCTACTGCTGGCTGTTCTTGCATTGAATCTAAAAAAAATAAACTATATACTGTGGACTCTGTCAGTTCCTCAGACTTTGGTGATAGAACAGTTGGCCACTACATGTTTAATCTCAGACCACACTCTACTTCACAGGGTTCCTCTGTTGTAGTCCTATCAGACACCATGGACCATACGTCAGCTGCGTCCTCGTCAGCTGACCCAGTGTCGGATGTGGTCATGGGAGAACCATCTTTGGGAGATACTCCGGAGATGTGTCTTGGGGTAACCAGGGAAATAAATCTGTTGGTATGGCTGAACTGCCATCTGAGTCTGTCTTCTCTCAGGGTGTTATCCGCAAAGAAGAAACAGAAGGTTAAAGATTGTACATCTGAAGACATGGTGTCTGAAAAGATGATTTCTAACAGGCTAAAGTAGATTTCTAACAGGCTAAAGTAAGACAAAGATGATTTTCTTACCTTAGCCATGCAATTATTACAGGCTGTTTACCCTCTGGTAAGCATTTCTGAGATTCAGGACTGTCACTAAAAAAATACCTGAGGAAAATCTGTTTTTATAGTATCCTTAAAAGGTAAGTTAGAGGGCAGACATATTGCAAAAAAGGGTTGTGACTCTTGTAATTGGGTCGAAGGTTAGTGATGTCCAGTGTAACAGAAACCTGCTGCAGTCATAGGATTTTCAGCTTCAAATGATTTTTCCCCCCCAAACTGCTTTCTGTTGTGCTGGACAGTTAGGGTTTCCTCATTACTCAATGACACCTGTTTATTAGCACAGTGATTTCTACTGGAGACTTGGCTGAATTCCATCTGTTCCTACTTGCATACCATGTTGTCATGAGCAAGATGCTCAGCTTCATTTTACTTCAAAGTTTCCTAGTGGGAAAGTTCAACAAAGCATTAGACAGGACAGGGTTCATTAAGAAATGTGTTAAACTGGAATCCCATTTACAAACATTATAGGGTCATTGGTACTTATCAGTATTTAATCCTAGCCTTGCTTTCCCATGGTAGTTTTTACCCCTTATGTTTTTCCATATTAACAACCCAGATGCAGGCAGGTTAAGGACATGTTGGAACATTTAATTGTTGCCCTTGTCCATGAATGACATGGGTGTTAAACTTGTTTGAATTGGCAGTTTCTAATCCTTTTGTCCAAATTACATTTGAATAGCGTAAAAAGATTACTTTTGCTATATGGAGTGGAAAAGAGGTAACGTGTTCTGTTTATGTTGAATAATAAATTGAGATCCCTTGAGTGGGTGTTCATGCTACCATTGGGCTTGAAAATGGTGCAATAGGTTGACAGGATACCAAGAAGAGGGGCACTGCTTTGAAAAGTCTGCATAGTTTTTGTGATTTTAGGCCCCTGATTTTCATTTTGTTTTGTTGAGAAAATGTGGTCTCTCCAGTTGTGAAAAGTTTTTGGACAGTTACATTACTGAATTGCTCATATTAGGACAATCGCTGAATATAATGTCCCAAGTGTACAGTGGATTGCTTTCCTGGAGTTGGGCACCATACCTTTAGATATAAGCTGTGCAGTGAAAAAGGACTTCCTTACAATAGTGGTTACATGGTGATCAAATAGCAGTTTATTGTTGACATAGGCTCCCAGATCCTGATTGTGGGATCAACTTTCAGGGATGTGTTGACAATGTGATGGTTACAAGGGAAGCTGTGCTTTCCAAAGGATAAGATTATATATTTCTTGATACTTAGTTTTAGTGCATGGTTTTGATGCCAGCTAATTGTTTGGGAAAGTGCCTCTTGGAGGAATTCTCTCTCTTCTGGGGAGTTTGACTGCATCAGTTAATCGGCATATTTGGTCAGCCATAAACCCTTAACATTTGATTTGACCTCTGAGAAGTAAATGTTGGAGGAATGGTCCAAGGATTAAATACTGATAGTTACTGGTCTTTTGGAGGAGGAAGAGCCGTCCACACTAATTTATTGGGTTCTGTTTGAGCCAGTTTTGGTAATTAAGTTACATAGGGATTTACGTTTAGCTGGAAGAGTTCAGATACCATCCCAGAGTGCGGGATAGTGTTGAATGCCATTGCAAAGTCCGGATATGTGGTGTGTACTGATTTGGCCCTCATCCATTCCTTCAGTAAACTTCTCAAAGGAAGTCAGCCAGGTTAAGTCAGTCAGTTTTGCCCTTGACTAATACATACCACATTACATAGAGTCTGTAGATTACTTGTGTCTTTTTATTTAGTAATTCCTTAATAATCCCATTCATAACATTGCAGGTGTTCATCGTGTTACAGTCCTTGTTAATGCAGTTAATGCAGTCATTACACTTGGGTTATCCTGCCGTCAGGTGGTCCCGCATTCAGCCCGAGTTCCAAAGTCTTGGTCCAGTGTTGGTTGCTGTCGCTTCTTCCCTGACGTCAGTGCGCCAGGGGTATATAAGATGTATCCGACGCCATTTTCTTCAGTCTTTCTTGCCGCGCGGTGCCCGAAGCAGAAGCAGTTCGCAGGTGCTGGTCGGCCGACTCCTGAGATTTTCGAAGGCGAATTTCAGATCCGAAGTCTTCAATAAAGCTAAGTACCCCATTGGGGAAACATTTTTCTTGCCTCTGACTGATGTCATAAAAAGTTAATAATTGTATTTCTTGTGGGAAGCAAATACCTCATAAGGACTTCCACTCTTGCTGTATTCCATGCCTAGGCCCTGATCATGACGTCAATAGTTGTCTGTTTTGTTCTAGATTTAACAAACGCACTATAAAAAGACGTTTTGATTTTGCTTTGCACTACTTTGGCCGAAGGTTCAATTATATGATGCCGTCGGATCAGCCGACGACCTCAATACTGAAAAAACGCAAAGACAAGGATAAAGACAGGCATCCGAGGTCCAAAACCGACGAAACATCTAGGCCAGTCGCCGTCTGTTCTCAGTGAGGCGCTTTCGCAGCCCCTGACACCTGCTACCTCAGAGCCACAGGCAGCTTCCGACACTCACGTGGAGACATCTAGGCCTCTGGAAACTCAAGGTATTGGGCCTACGGAAACTAATCCCTCAGATGGGTCTGGAGCTGCTGAGCAGGCATCGGCTTCTGAGGGTGTTTTCAGACCTTCACAACTTACCATTAAAACAACAGCCAAGACAAAGGTACCATTAAAGACAAAGAAAGAAGTACAGCATTCTCCTGGACAGTCCTCCATGCCTAAGAAACAGATGCTTAAAATGGCCGAAGACCTCATTACTCTAATCAGGGGTTCCCAGCCTCCTCCTGAGAAAAGGCCTAGGCAGGATACAGACTATGACTCCTCTGATTCCTCTTCAGACCAGGGATACTCTCTACCCCCCTATGAGGACCCCGATGCTGAAGAATCTATCCCTTCAGCCTCTCCTCCTGAGGATTATTCTTTTGGGGAAACTTTACATACCATGAGGGAGCATTTCCATTGGGAAAGCCAGGATTCCTCAGAATCCAAGAAAAGGCTCAGGGGTTTCCTCTTATTGCCTCAACACAGGCCCCTGGCTATTCCGCCAGTGCTAGATTTTGTGGATGATGTGTTCTCTGAATCCAGTTTATCTCCTGACTCTTTGCCCCCTGCTCCAGCCAAGCCAGATACGTATTATAGAGTCCCTGACTCTCAAGTTTCTTTACAAAAACCCTTCTGCTGATCCAGAAACTGTTTTCCCGGGGTCCAAAAGGGGTTAAGGCTTCCATTGCAAAAAATACAGTACCCTCGGACAGAGATTCCAGAGCTTTGGATAGATGGGGGAAGAAAGTATACACTTCTGCAACTTTAGCAGTAAGAGCTTTGAATTGCCAGTTTCACATGCTTATGTACCAACAATATTTAATGGCTCAGTTAAAACAGAAAATATTTGCAAGCTCAGAAGCTCCTGATTGTAAAGAAATGCAGGATTTATTGCATGCAGTTGAACAGGTGGGAAAACATACTCTGCAGTGTGGTTTTGATTCTTTAGAGGCCTCTTGTAGAGCCGCAGTTACAGGTTGTGTGATTCGAAGACATGCTTTGTTAAAAGAACAAAGTTTACCTGATCATGTTAAGGCAAAATTATTGGATGCTCCTTTACAGCATGATACTTTGTTTGGTGTTGAGGCAGAAGAGGTGTTTAAGAAAATGGAGGATAAAGCTAAATCTATGCAAACAGTCAAAGATTTCTTACAGGTACAGCCACCTTGGTTTAGCAGAAATTGGCCAACAAAGAATTGGTCCTTTCCAGTGTCAGGCCACAGAGAGGCAGATCTCAACCCCAAGGCTCAGACAACGACAGTGGGGCACCTCAACCCCAAAAGGTGGTGAGGACAAGTCTCAACCTTGCAGGAAACGGTCACAATGACTTCCCCTACGTACGCCAAGCACATCCCTTTTGGAAGCCCCCTTAGGGGGAAAATTAGCACTTTTTTTCTCAAAACTGGCAAACAATCACCCAGGACAAATGGGTCCTGAATATTGTGTCTCAAGGTTACAGATTCCACTTTCATACGTTACCAAGGCTAAAAGGAATGCCAGACCTGCCACAAAATCAATGGGCAGAGGCACAAACAAATTTCAGCCCTCATGGACATGAGAACTATTCAAAAAGTACCACAACAGGAACAAGGACAAGGAGAAGACTCTTCCTGATCCCCAGAAAGGACAAGGCCTGGAGGCCCATACTAGGCCTTTCAATTCTGAATACTTACCTGGATATTCTGAAATTCAAAATGTTGACATTACAGCAGCTTCTACCCATGCTGGGTAGGAAGGCTTGGCTTGTTACTCTGGACCTCAGAGGCATACCTGCATGTCCCTATCAGACAAAATTGCAGAAGATACCTTAGATTCAAAGCTGGTACAATGCACTACCAATTCTCTGCACTGCCCTTTGTGAAGACCCTGGGCGCAGTAGATAAGCCAAAGTGCCTGGCACCAGTAATTGCATTTTGCAGACAAAAAGGAATTCAAATATATCCATACCTGGACAACTGCCTCATTCAAGCAGAGACAAAGGAAATTCTTCTACAGCATCTGGCGTTTGTAAAAAGGTTGCTTATTTCTCTAGGGTACACAGTAAATGAAAAGAAGTCAAAACTAGTGCCCTTGCAACAGATTATATTCCTGGGTGCCAGCTTAAATACAACGGCCCAGATGGCTTACTTCACGCCAGGCAAACAAGTTCAACTAACTCAATATTTTGAATTGCTGGCAAGAAAGTCCCATCTCCCTGTAAGAAAAATTCTGCAGGCCCTGGGATTCATGTCATCCTACATACTACTAATACCATATGCCAGACTACATATGAGGAAATTACAATGGTACCTGAAAAGTGTTTGGACTCCACACTCTCACAGTTTAGAAGCAGTAATACAAATGATTCCCTGCCTACAACAGGAGTTTCGATGGTGGGCACAGGCATGTCACCTAAACAAGGGTCAGCATTTTACCCAACCCACAGCCAGGCAAACTCAACAACAGATGCTTCGGATTACGCCTGGGGAGCACACATGGCAGGAAAATGCATTCAGGGCAAGTGGACCACAGACCAGATGCATCTTCACATCAGTCAAAAAGAGATGTTGGCTGTTCAAAATGCACTAACAGCTTCTACATCCAGGACAATTGCTACTAAAGACAGACAACACCACAGTAATGTGGTACATAAACAATTCTTATCCCCTATGCAGGCAAGCCATGACCTTGTGGAACACAGTTCTAACGTATCAAGTCCACCTGCAAGCACAATTCCTGCCAGGAAAGAAAAAATACTCTGGCAGACTATCTAAGCATAAATATCATGGACCCTCACGAATGGAAATTGAATCCAGAAATCTTCAGCATGGCAACGCAAAAATGGGTATGCCCAGACATAGATCTTTTTGCCCCCCCACTGAATTGCCAACTACAAAAATTCTGCACAAGGATTTATGACAAACAAGCATGGAAAGTGGATGCTCTTCTGTTCAGCTGGAAAAACCTAAAAGTTTATGCCTTCCTGCCACTGCCTCTCCTTTCAAAGGTACTCCTAAAAGCCAGACAAGAAAAACCACAGATGATCCTGATTGCTCCAGACTGGCCACGCCAGCACTGGTACCCTACTTTAAGGAACTTGGCTCAAGGCCCACCATGGATTTTGCCTCAAATTCCACACCTGACTCAACAAAACAATCTGATCCTGCATGGTCTGCTCAAAACCCTAAACCTGGCTGCATGGCAGATACATTAGTCAAACAGGCAACACCTCTCTAAAGCTGTTATGGATGTCATTTTGGAGGCCAGGAGGCCTAGCACCAGGAAAGCTTACTCAGAAAAATGGAAGAGATTCTGCGCCTGGAACCAGGCTCAAAGCCTTGACCCTCTTGTTCCAAACATTTCTCAGATTTTACAATACTTAACTGAGATGCTGGACAGAGGCCTATCCTTCTCATCAATTAAGATCCACGCCTCTGCCATTTCAGCACATTACAACATGGATCCTCCTTTATTCTGTCATCCCTTGCTAAAGCAGTACCTCAGAAGGGCTAAAAACATAAGACCGCCCCGGAGAGCACCAACACCAACTTGGGACCTCAATTTTGTTTTGGAAAAACTGACCCTACCACCTTTTGAGCCAGCCAATACAGCCGATCTAAAATTTTTATCCTGGAAAACAGCTCTGCTCCTGGCAGTAACTTAAGCACAAAGAATCTCAGAGCTACAGGCATTAATGGCAGTGGAACCTTTTATAATTTTTCATCAGGACAGGGTATCTTTAAGGACAAACCCTACCTTTATGCCAAAGGTGGTATCTAGTGTGGCTCTTAACCAAACCATCCATTTGCCAACTTTTTATCCAAACCCCCAGAATAAAGGGGAGAAATTTCTGCTTTCATTGGACATACACAGGCAGCTATGCTTATACTTGGACAAAACAAAGGCTTTCAGGAAAACTGAGCAACTGTTTGTAGCATATGCTGCAGGATTACAGGGCAAGGCTATCTCAAAGCAGACTATATCCATATAGATAGGACACTGTATTTGGTACTGCTACACACAGCATGGAAAATCAGTCCCAAATAACATTAGGCCACATTCCACCAGGGCAACAGCCACTTCAACAGCCTTTCTCAGAGGAGTACCTACCAAGGAAATTTTGGAGGCTGCAACTTGGAGTTCAGTGCACACCTTTACCAAGCATTACCACCTGCCTCTTTACTCTAAATCCAGAGCAGGATTTGCCACTGCAGGTCTGCAGGGCCTCCTAGTCAATCCCAACTCTTTATAGACCAGCCACCCAACCTCAGCTTTGGGATTCTACCCAAGTGTAATGACTGCAGCAGTGTAACACTATGAACATAGTACAGTTTTGTACCTACCATAAATGTAGATGTTAGAGTGTTCACACTGCTGCAGTCCAGGTTACCCTCCCTCCATCCCCTCTGAACTAGCTGGACTTATCTATACCTTTCTATCCTATACAACCTTTGGGGTGTATTTGCTGGTTATTGCATATTTTTGATTAGCAATATGTATTGCCTACCTACTTGTGGGCACCTGACATCTGGGGCAAGAAAAACTGAAAAAAATGGCGTCTGATTCATCATATATACCCCTGGCGCACTGACGTCAGGGAAGAAGCGACAGCAACAGACACCGGACCAAGACTTTGGAACTCGGGCCGACTGCGGGACCGCCTGATGACAAGATAACCCAAGTGTAATGACTGCAGCAGGGTGTACACTCTAACATCTACATTTATGGTAGTTACAAAACTGTACTTTTCTCTAGAATGAAGAAGGGATCTCGTGGGGGAAACAAGCTCCTTAGTGGGCTAATACTGGTAAATGTACCCCTCCGAAAAGCTTTCTAGATTTAAGAGAAGGTAAAGGATTCAGATTCTGTGTATTGCAAAAAAAAAAATTTAGATAGCGGCCAGGTGTAGACGAATAGCTGAGCTTCAAATCAAAACTTTCCAACAAATACTGAAAGAACATTAGACACTGGAGTGAAGAATGTGTTCATATTAGGTTGTGCAAGCTACAGAGAAAATGTCTTCCACTTGTCCTAAGTTTGGATCTCAAAAATCAGCAAACAAAAACAGTTCTTTATACATGTTTTCTGTCATTTTATGCTGATGAAGTAGGCATAGTACCCATAAAATTCATGGGGGGAGGGTGCTTAAAGTTTAAAATGTTATATATACATTTTTGTCTTTGTTTAGTGTTCTTGTAGGTTATCTGTGTGGGAGGGAGCTGGCGTCCTGGAATAGAATGTCTTGCTGCCAGTCAAGTCCTGGCAAGTTGCCCATCATAATAGCCATTCCCAGACCTAGGTGGAACTTGCTTGAGTGAGGGAGTGATATTTACTTTTGCCAGTGATGTGTGTAATCGGAATAAAGTCATCCTTTTGCATGGTTGGTTGTTTTTGATATCTTAGATTCATAATTCATATATTAGTACTAGGCTAATTGTCCTTGTAGGCCATTTTGTGCCTAGCCAATTACCCCATGTGAGAATCAAACTCTGCACCTTGTGTCTGTAAGGCAAACACCTTAATTATTATGCCAGCCTCCCACTTGATCTTTATGAAAATATTCTTCTTGAAGTATTCTGGTTTCAGAAGAAATTTTTTTTCTTTATCTGTGGTAGATTTATTTATTTATTTTATTTTACATTTGTTGACCGGGATAGTCAGACTGGGTGCATGTCCATTTTCAGTGGAGGCCCGGGAAGAAAAGCTCCAGGTAAACAAACATTAAAAACATGTTACAATTATAATTTTGACAGAGTACATAAGCAAACAATAATAAACCTGTTCCTCAGGTTAGAGTTAAACCCTGGTAAAAGCCAGGGGTAAATTAAACAGTAGCTGATTAATAGATTTTACATAATCTAGAAGAGAGTTAGCCAGGCTTGATACAATGACATAGCCAGTTTAGTGCCAGATGTTTAGAGTCTAGTTTTAAATTGACCTAGGGAGGAGAATAGTAATGTCAGCTGGAAGCGAGTTCCAGGATCTGCCTACAGAGTTTGCAAAGAGAGTCACCAGCTGCATTGTTAATTTTGATTGTCTGAATTAGGAGTCTGTTAGAGGATCTAAGCAGTCGCGGATTGTGATAGGGGGTGATGCAATTTTTAAGTGCAGGAGTATTATCCCGATTATAAAGGATTTTATAAGCCATGATCAGTTGGTTATACTGAATTAAACTGGGTAGTTAGCCACCCAAGCTGGTTAAGATTGCTGCAATGATGTGTCCTAAAAGGCAGTCCAGTGGCAAAACTGGTGATGTGGTTATAGCAGACTGAGAGTTTAAGTACAGTCTTGTTTATATTCGAGAGTATAGGGGATGTGTACAGAAGTGTTGCGAGCAGGTGAGGGTGAGCTATGGCAATTTTAACTGGAGGGGTTAGGAAGGCTTTTATTCTGTAAAGTGACACTAGTTTTTTATTGATGGTTTTGATCGATTGATTTGCATGTAGTTCGAATTTTAGATTATCTATGACACCTAGTAGTTTTGTAGAGGGGTCAGGGGAGATTAATGTGCCACCATTTGCATTTATGGTAAAGGTAAAAGCAGGAGACCTTTGTGTTGGTGAGAATAACAGCATTGTAGTTTTTTTTGGGATTTAGTATCAAAACGACATTCGGAAAGCCAGTTTTCTATAGTGTTAAAGGTGGACTGGGTAGCAGACCATAAGTTTGTTGGAGATGTGGCAGAGCAGATCAGGGTGGAGTAATCAGGGTATTAGATACAGCTGGCTTTTGGGATGACCGTATGCAGGTAGTTAATGAAGATGGATAACAGCAGGGGCCCTAGTATAGAGCTTTGTGTTACTTGGGGTGTTTGGTAGTAGAGTAGAGAGTTCTGCCAAAGAACAGCCTGCTGTCTCCCATTCAGGTAGGATGTAAACCATTGAAGGGCCTTGGTATCTAGACAGAATGTTTGCAGGGTGTTTATTAGAAGTTGGTGATCAACAATGTCTAATGCCTTGGAAAGATCCAAGAAAAGGGCGGAGGATTTGTGATTGTGATTATGGTTTATGGTGTTGGAGAAAGCTAGTAGGGCTGAAGTAGTGTTGTGAGTGTTTGGTATCTGCCATGAGGTGATTCTGGTTTAGGTGGTGCATGAGTTGTACGTGAATACATTTTTCCATAATCTTTACAAGTGGAGAGAATATGGCTATTGGTCTGTAACTGGAGAATTCAGTAGAGCTGCCTCCTTTTATGAAGTGGGATTACATAGGATATTTTCCAGATGGTGGGAATTCTAGCTTCTGTTATGGTTCGATTTTAATCGGTATTGATACTGGGTAGGCAATAGCATCAGCTGATTTTTGAAGGTACTTGGCGGGGAGTTGATCAGCAGAGTGTGGTGGGTTTTAATTTTTTGATCAAGATGTGGATAAGTGACTTGGCCACTGGTTGGAAGCTGGATGAGGGTAGGTTTCTAGGGGTGATACTTTCAGGACCAGCGGAACTAGGAGGTAGTTGGCTTGCTAGGGCTTGAATTGTCTCAGTAAAGAATCTGTTAAAACTATCAAACCTCCTCGGGGGGGGGGGGGTATCAATAGTAGCAGCTGGGATGGGGGTAAAAGTTTGTCCAGGATGAATTAGATTATTCAATCCTGCCCAAAACTGAGGGTTGTTTTGCTTTACTGTCTGTAAGTTGCAGTAGTATTGTTTTTTGTCTTGTAAAATGGATTTTTTGGTTTCGTTCCTAGAGTGCCTATATTTAATTAGATCTTGGGGGTCTTTAGTAGAATGCCATAAAGCCCATAATTTGTTTCTCGTGGTAATTTTGAGTCTAGACTCTTTTTAGAAAGCCATGGTGCAGTTCTTGCTTTTGTTCTCTTTGAACGTGCAGGTTTGCAAATTTTATGTTTTAACTCATTACATCCAGGTGGTGCCTCCAGGTTCATCTGTAGTTAACTCCTACTGACACCGCTAGGCGTCCAATATTACTTGTTCATATTTGCATCAGTAATTCCAAAACCATGCTATGTACAAGATTTCATCTTAAAGCTTAGATAATGGCAAACCTAACTGCATTAATATTTGAACTCTGTGTAGTGCAGGTAAGCAGATATTAACTCTGAAAGGCGTGCTAGCCAAAGCACCGGAGTATTCTACTGCAGAAACATAAAATCCAAAATATTTTTTTTTTTTTTTTCACTTTCTCTGTCTTTTTTTTTTTTAATGGGTATTAACTGTTGTTTTTATGATACTAATTTAAATATAATTTTCACATTTCTCTAATTATCTAAACCAAGTAATACAGACAACTCCTTAGGCTCATATGAAAGCTCTCCTGTACTGTTGACAGTATGTTTGTAACTTGAGTGGTTGCTGAGATATATTACAAGTTGTTTTCAAAATATTAGAAATGCAATAGTTAGTGTGTTTACTGTGACTTATAAAATTCAGTTTAAGATCTAGAACCTAAAGAATACTACCACTATAAAAATAGTTTGTGCTGAAGAGTTTTTACCATTTATACTTGTTTCATAACCCTATGGTTCCAAAAATATGAAAATTAATTTGAAACGCCAAGGAAACCCACAAAATTTCTGGTCAGCAATCAAGAAAATCCTTCATCCTGGTCAAATCACTACCCCCTCCCTTCATCCTAGTCAAATCACTACCCCCTCCCCAAACACTGACAATGCCATAGATGACATACCCACACAGTTTAATACATTTTTCACCAATTCTATACTCTAACAACCCCCCCTCCACCCCTCTGTCCAACACAAAATGACAATAACTTCTCCCTACAACCTATTCCTACTGCCACCATAGAAAATACCTCAAACTCAAACCAACAACCCTAGTTGCAGATAACCTACCTGCAGACTATCTCATAATTGCTGCAGAAGCCATTGCGTACCCTGTCTCCATCCTTATAAACCGCTCCATCACTGAACAGGTCTCAACTATCTGGAAAATAGCAGACATTCCACTACATAAAGGCGGCAGCTCTGTAGAGCTTTCCAACTACTGCCCAATTGCTGTCCTCTCTCCACTGTTAGAAATTCTGAAAAAATGCATCCATACCCAATTCCTTTCACTATCTCTTCACTAACGGTCTACTATCCAAAAATCCACATGGATTCCGCCCACACCATAGTACAACCACTGTCCTTCTAAGCTTCACTAACTCTGTCAATCTTCTTAGAAATGAAGGTAACCTGGTCTCGTCTTTCTTTCTGGACTTCTCAAAAGCACTTGACCCAGTCTCACACTAATCTGTTACCCTCTTATCAGAATTTTAAAACCAGCCACTCCACACTCGCCTGGTTCTAGAGCCATCTCACTTGGGAAGCAGCAAACAGTCAAATGGGATAATTCAATCTCCCCACTGCTGTCAGTCACCTTAGGGGTCCCCCAAGGATCCATTCTTGATCCTCTTCTCTTTACATTATTCACTAATAGCTTACATACTGCCACTAATGAAGCCATGTTAGTACAATACGCCAACTCTTCCTTAATTTGTGCAGCCCCAACACTCCATCTTCAGGAGGAAACGCAACAAGCCTTCTCTGAAGTACAAACCTGTTTAACCAATGCCCAGTTAGTACTCGATCCCAACAAAACTCTTAACTGTTTCATCATACAAAATCCCCGGACCCCCCCCCCCCCTTTGCTGCTCAAAATCACCTCAGCAAACAATACCATCATTACCCTGCCACACTCCCGCACTAAACTCCTGGGAGTAGTAATGGACTAAAACATGAACTTTGATCTCCACTTAAATCAGTCGAAGAGTCCACAAAAAATGGGCAGCTTCTACAGGAACAAAGTTTTCCTCGCAGACCAATCTAAAATATCCATTGCCAGAACCCACCTTCTCTCCACACTCCTGTCTCTCTCCCCCATCCTTACTAATCTCAAGAAAACGTACATAAACTAGATAGCTGCTGTAATAAAATAGCAACATTTGCTACAGGTGCCAGCTACAGATCCTGTCACTGTCATGCTCTCAAAGAACTCTCATGGCTAGAATTCCCCAACCTACTAATTTTTAACCAGCTCTCCTTGGCCCACCAAATACTCAACCAACCTGAAAAAACATCTGTCAAAGGCCTTACTTACTATTCCAATAACCAGACCATGCGCTCCAGTAACAAAAACCTAGTAAACGTCACTGAAAGTAGCAGTAATGCTGGTGACTCACTGTACTCTAACAGTATTGCCAAAATCTGGAGCTCCCTACCCATTGATATTAGATCTATCTCCAGCACCACCAAGTTTTAAGAAACTACTAAAAAAATCACCTAACATCTACCTGGCTCTGCTTATGTACTAACCCTGGATAACTCTCTCACT
The DNA here is from genome assembly GCF_019279795.1 of Protopterus annectens. Taxonomy (NCBI): domain Eukaryota; kingdom Metazoa; phylum Chordata; order Ceratodontiformes; family Protopteridae; genus Protopterus; species Protopterus annectens. Next base: position 1,345,257,749 of record NC_056743.1, on the reverse strand, counting down.
CAGATATAACCTCTAACTACACTTCTGTCCAGTCTAACTCCTGTAACCTCCTTCTCCCTTGCCTATGTCCCCTTGTCTTCCTCGCAGTTGTAAACTGTATTGTCAGATGACATACTAAATTTACTGTAGAGGCTTAGGAAAATCTAAGACGTGCTGTACTGTTTGTACTTTGTCTCATCTCTCGTGTATATATTTTTGATTAGTTTTCTATGTATATAAATTGCTTTACTGGATCTCTGCTAGACTGTAAGTAGATGCATACAGTGGATATAAAAAGTGTGCACCCCCACACATGCTCTGTTAAAATGCCAGGTTTTTGTGATATAAAAAAGAGACTACAGTAAATCATTTCAAAACTTTTCCCACCTTTAATGTGATCTATAACCTGTACAATTCAGTTTAAAAACAAATCTGTTAGGGGAAAAAATATAAAAAATTAAACGTACAATAAGCTGGCTGCATAAGCGTGCACACCCTTATACGAATACTTTGTTGAAGCACCTTTTGATTTAATTACAACATTCAGTCTTCTTGGGTCCACACCTGCCATCACCGATTAACCACAAATAAAGTTCAGCTGTCCTAGTAGGATTTTCCTGACATTTACTCAGTTGCCTGCTACAGCAAAAGCTGTGGTTCGCAGAGAGCTTACAAAGCATCAAAGGAATCTCATTGTTGAAAGTATCAGTCAGGAGAAAGGTACAAAAAAAAAGTCCACAGCATTGGATATACCATGGAACACAGTGAAGACCGTCATCAAAAAGTGGAGAAAATACGGGACAGCAGTGACGTTGCAAAGAACTGGACATCCCTCCAAAATTACTGAAAAGACTAGAAAACTGGTTAAGGAGGCTGCCAAGAGAACGAGAGCAACACTGAAGGAGCTGCGGGAATTTTTGGCAAGTACTGGTTGTGTACTACGTGTGACAACAATCTCCCATATTCTCCATATGTCTGGGCTGTGGGGTAGGGTTGCAAGACGGAAGCCTTTTCTTACACACACAAACATCCAGGCCTGACTAAAATTTGCAAAACAGTACATAGTCTTCCAAAAGCATGTGGGGAAAAATGTGATCTGATATTGTTAATCCTCATTCATTCCATACGTTATGGGTATTGGTTCCGACTTCTGAATCGAGCCGGCCATCTTCCAAGCTCACGTCGGCTACAAACTCTCGAGCTAAAACTCTTACCCAGAATTCTCTTCTCCCTGTTGTCAGATTTCGTTTGCCACGTCGCCATTCGGTCGTGTCAAGCTGCTTCTTTTGGGCCAAGTACAATTTTTTTTGTCGTATTAGTCTAAAACAACCTTTTTTCTCTCAGAAAAGTTATTACATAGCTTTCTCTTACCTTATTGCATTTAGCAATTATTCTTTCTTGAATCCTTTCCTCCTCTTTACTGCGAGGTAATTTCTTTTTTGCCATCGTTGGTAAACTCCCTTTCCTTCTTACCTTCGGGTAATTCTTGTACCATTGCTGGTTATTTTTTCTGTTTTTTTTTTTCTTCTTTCATTCTAACAAGGCAGATAAAAAAAGGTAGTCCAGGATTTAAGATGTTCAGATTGTGGCCATAAATTACCTACTTCAGATGCACATTCCCTGTGTGTCTATTGCTTGGGTGTGCCTCATTTAACAGTTGACCCGCCCTGTGGGATTTGTAAGAATTTCTCTAATAGGACGTTGATTGAGAGAAAAAAATAAATTTATATTGAAGGGGCTACTTAAATCTCAGTTATTCAGAGGCTATTTCTGGGTCGGAGGCTTCAACTCCTCCAAGATCCCATAATAAAGAGTGATGAACATATAAAGGCCAAGTCTCTTCCTTCGTCCCCTGCTGGGGTCTCCCACGAACAGAGACCCAAGAAAGCCAAGCTTTCCACTTTGGATTTGACTTCGTCTCCAGCGTTTGCGGTACATAGACTTTCGGCAGTGAGGCCATCGGCTCCATCTGTGACTTCGGCACCAACTAGCATATCAGTACCGAGGGGCTCCTCGGTTCAGACTTCTTTACCAGCACCGGCTGTCCAGTCGATGCAGACTGTTATGTCGATGATGGATCTTTCGACACCCATTGCCTTTTTGGCTCTGACAACTTACCCGGCACCGACTACCCTCTGAACACCGACAATTCAGTTATCGGCACCGATATTTTCAGTTCCAGCCTTGGCGCCGACTACCACTTCAGTACTGACCTTATCTTCGGTGTAGACCATGACTTCGACACCGATTTCCTCGGTGCAGACACCTGTAGTTCAGTCCTTTACAGCCCCATTGTTTTCAGTGCAGACCTGCGAGGTGGGCACCGAGCTTGCTCCATCTTTGGATAGACCTGACTTCCCTTCAGCCGTGTCTGTGAAATCCACTAGAAGCCTCTCTGAACACGACGTGTTGCGTCTTGTGGATCAAGTGCTTCTGGCCAGAGGTATCCCACCCCATAGGACCTATCCTTCCTCTGGAGGTGATCACCCTTTGCCAAAGACCCCTACTTATTCTCCTCCTTCATTGCCTTTGAAGCCACTTGATATAGCAGTCTTCCCCCCTCTACGGTTCCCTTTTATGGACCTCACTAAGGAGCTGCAGTTGCTTTCATGGCAGGAGAGTTTTTCTACGACCCAGGATGTCAGCTGTGGCGTACATAATTTGGTGTTTCACAGCCATCCAGGGACTCTCAGTTGTCAGGCTGAGCCACTTAGGAGAGGGGTGACCCCTGTCCTGGACACTAACCCCTCTTCAGGTTGGACCGGCCTTCCAGCTAATGGAGAAGGCTCTAGCGTCGACTGGCGATCCTGTGCTGTCACTCTCCCCACCCTCCTCTGGACCGCTGTGTACACAAGTCACTCCTGGCGGACACCGGGCGCAAGGGCCTCAGGATATACTCCCACAGGAAACGCCTTTTGCGCTGTTTTCCCCAGCTTCTCCCTCCGAGGAAGTTCATCAAAAAAGCTCGTGCAAGAGGAAGCACATGGACTCCACAGAGGAGTCCCTTACTGAAGAGACAGACTTTGATGATGGGGAAGGGTCCCCTCGCTCACCCTCTGAGGTATCCTTTGGTGATATTCTTGAAATTCTCAAACAGAGAGGTGACTGGCAACCCTCGGACCCGACCTCTGAAGAGTCTGTGTTCCTGCAGGCCTTTCACTCCCGGTCCCTTACCTCCTGGGTTACTCCACCTGCCGACGAACTGGTCCGGCTCGTCGTGCAGTGTGCATGGAAGTCTCCTGACATCGTTGAGGCCATTCCACGGAGGCCAGATAAAATTGTGTCCTCCTGCTACTGAACCCCATTGGTCCAAAGGTCTTTTTGTAGATGCTTTGGTGGTGGCTGCAACTAAAAAGGACCTGGCGGAAGAAGAAAGCCAGACTGTCCATCTGCCCAACAGAGTCCCGGGCTCTGGACAGAATAGGGAAGCGTACCTTTGCAATCATGTCCTTGAACTATATGGCACACTTTACCAGGCTTCAGAGATTTAATTTCTGATCTCCCTGAAACTTTGGCTGGTACCATGTCTGATGAGGTCTGTGACAAAGTGGCCTCTCAGCTAGCCACCATTGAATCTATATCTAACTTCTCCATGCACCTGATATCTCGCGCATCAGAAGGAGCAGCTAGAGTGGCGAGATCAGGCATTGTTCTGAGACGACACGCCTGGATGCGCTTGTGTAATTTCGTGGAACCTTTCAAGGCTTCTTTTCTCAACGCCCCCATCAAAGCCTCTTCATTGTTTGGACCCAAGGTTAAAAGCACACTTTCCAGATGTGAACAGGACGGTAAGACCCTTTCTGCCATGGGTGTCTGTTATTCTTCCCCTCAACGGGCTTTCTCCAGAAACCAGAAGAGTGGGAAGATATGGTACAAAAAGTCTCTGGGTCCTTTCCGTGCGACACAGGCAGAGTTCTCCCCTAGAGGCAGGGGGGGATTCACAGGGAAGACTCCCTTTTCGGGGCAGAGGGGGTCTGGATAACCAGAGTTCCAGGGACTCTTTCTCTGGCCAGTCCTACCAGCGCTCCTGAAGAGTGGCCCAACTGCTTTTCTCTGGAAGTGGTTGGGGGTTGTTTCTCTTTGTACCCTTCTGCCTGGCTAACAGTCACTACCGATTCTTGGGTACAAAGGATAAGAACCAGAGGTTATCATATTCCCTTCGATCTTTGTCCCGCTCCCCCAACAAACTTACCTGACGTTCCACCCAGTCAAAGGGAAGAAGCAGCTTTAGAGATGTCAAAGGTGCTAAGAAAGAGTCATCCAAATAGTCCCTCCAGACCAGATAGGATCCGGATTCTACTCAAGACTATTTTTGGTGCCAAAGAAAACTGGGGACTGGGGGCCAATTTTGGATCTCGGCATATTGAACAAGTTTGTAAGAGTACAAAAATTCCAGATGGTCACAATACAGTCTGTTCCGCTTTTGGAAAAAGACGATTGGATGTGCGCGATAGATCTTAAAGATGCGTACTGCCACATAAAAGTGGACAGGCCATCAAGAAGATGCCTTCACTTCCGTGCGGGAGCCAGTCACTACCAGTTCAGAGTACTGCCCTTCGGACTCTCTACAGCCCCCAGAGTGTTCACACAGTGCATGGCAGTCACAGCTCACTTGCGACTACAAGGATTCTAGGTGTTTCCACACCTAGACTACTGACTCATTTCTGCCCCACCAGACATCTATTGGAAGAAGCCCTGGCATACTCTCTCCTTTCTGCAGAAAGGCTAGGCATAACCATAAACTGGCAAAAATCCAATCTCACCCCATCTCAGCCCACAGAATTCATAGGGGGTCATCTTGAATACAAAGGATTGCAGAGCATCCATTCCAGAGCACAGAATTCTAAGGATAAAGCAACAACTGATCCCAACCCTTTCAAGGGAGAAATCCACAGCTCATTCTGTTCTGCAGTTGTTGGGTTCCATGGCAGCCTCCATCACCATTGTCCCCCTGGCCAGGTTTCACATGAGGCTTCTACAATGGTTACTGCTCACCCAGTGGTATCCCTTTCAGTACCCTCTTTCAGCCAAGACTCTGGTAACTCACAGGTGCAAACAGGATTTAAATTGTTGGATGACCCACAACCCGTCACAATGGTCTCACTCCTTTTCCCCCCAACAACCCAAGGCCACGGATGCCTCCCTGATGGGGTGGGGGGACTATGTCAGGGACACAGTCCAAAGTACTTGGTCCGAAATGGAGGCCCATGTACATATAAATGTTCTAGGGCTGAGGGCGGTGGTGATGGCGTTTCAAGCATTCCATCCCCTGCTGCCATCTGGGACTATTGCGATACAATCAGACAACATGGTGATGGTCTGGTACATCAACAAACAGGGTGGAACCAAATCTTACCCACTCTGTCGAGAGGCCATGAGGATATGGCAATGGGCGATGGCTATCAACCATTTTCTTCTAGCAACGCACATTCCTGGCAATTCCAACGTGATAGCAGACTGACTCGGCAGGTGTATTCTACAACCTCACGAGTGGTCCCTGAATCCTGTGATAGTGCTGGAGATTTTCAACTGCTGGGGTCTTCCTTGCTGCGACCTCTTTGCCTCCCCGACCAACTACAAATGCAGCAACTATTTCGCCCTGATTCCCCCTCTGGGTCAGTCAACCAGGGACACTAGTCCACGATTGGACCTTGGGTCTACTTTATGCATTTCCTCCTCTTCCCCATCCTTCTCCAGTTTCTGAAGAAAGCCCGCCGGTTGAAGAGCAAAGTGATCCTCATGGCGTCATATTGGCCTCGTCAGATTGGGTTCCCCTTCCTTTGGCCTCACCTGCTAGATCAACCGTGGATTCTCAGTCCTACCCCGGGGTTGATCTCCCATCTGCAGAATCTTATTCACCCTAACTTGGACAGCCTGAAGCTCACAGCTTGGCTCCTCCAATTCCCTTGATTGCCAGGCAGAATGATCTTTCTTTGCTAGTACGCGACACTTATTGCATCTCGTAAGTCTTCCACCAGAATTACTTATCTAAGCAAGTGGAAATGATTTACTTTTTGGCTGAAAGAAAAGCAGGTAGATCCTCTTTCAGCACCAGTGTCGATAGTACTGGAGTATCTAGCCACTCTTTTTTAATCCGGTTGATCGGCCTCTACCATTAGAGTTAATTTGGCTGCAATATCTAATTTCCATGATGGTGTCCAAGACTCCTCTCATGTCACACACATTATGCAAGACTTTCATAAAAAGTGTGAATCATCTAAAACCTCCTTTTAGAGAACCTACTCCACCATGGGACCTGTCATTAGTTCTACAAGCTTTGACAATGCCACCTTTCGAACCAGGTTCTTCATGCGACCTCAAATACTTGTCATGGAAAACCTTGTTTTTGGTCACCATTACTGCCAGACTTTATTTATGAGCTTTCAGGCCTTCTGCATCAAGAGTCCATATTTGATTTTTCATAGAGAGAGAGAGTGTCATTGAGAACTAATCCTTCCTTTCTGCCAAAAGTGATCTCTGAAATGTCCATTAATCAAACCATTGAATTGCCAGTTTTCTTCCCCAACTATTCAGAGTGTTGCCTACATACCCTAGATATTCATAGGCAAATTCACTTCTACTTGAACAGGATTAAGGCCTCTCAAATCAGGCCAGTTATTTTTGGCTTATTCTGGACCTAATTAGGATGTGCTGTTGCTAGGGTCACATTGGCTAAATGGTTGAAAGACTGTGTGACCTTCATTTATAGACAACATAATATTCCATTACCTACTACCATAAAGGCTCATTCTACAAGGTCGGTGGCAAGTTCTGCTGCCTTCCATGCCAGAGCTTCTTTACATGACATTTGTGCAGCTGCAACTTCGGCTACCCTTCATACCTTCATCAACCATTACAAATTGGATTTGGCCTTCAGGGGAAGAGCATCTTTTGGTTCTGTGCTGCCCAGGAATGTCCTTCCATGAGAGCCTCCCAGGAATAAAGGTACCTGGGGACTCTGTCCCATACGTAAGGAATGAACGAGGATTAACAATATCAGATAAAGAAGTTATGTCTTACCATAACGTTCCATCTGTATTGTTGATCCTCGTTCAGTCATTGCGACCCTCCCTCCCTCCTTCCCCCTCCTGTGGCTTCTAGTGGATCTCACCATCCGGTTCTATTAGGTCATTTGACTAGAGGTAGCCTCTACCTTCTTTTGACTTGCAAACTCAATCTGAGGTAACTGGGAGAGGGGAATTCTGGGTAAGAGTTTTAGCTCAAGAGTTTGTAGCTGACGTGAGCTTGGAAGATGGCTGGCTTGGTTCCATGGTCGGAACAGATACCCATACGTAATGACTGAACGATGAGCAGCAATACAGATGGAATGTTATGGTAAGACGCAACTTCTTTTTTGATCTGATGAGACCAAGGTTGAACTTTTTGGTTATAATTCCAAAAGGTACGTTTGGCACAAAAAACAGCACTTTGCATCACGAAAAGCACACCATCCTCACAGTGAAGCATGGTGGTGGTAGTATCATGCTTTGGGGATGTTCTTCGTGTTTCACTGTTGCAGTCATTACATTTGGGTAATCTGCTGGCAGGTTGCCCTCATTTGGCCTGAATAGCAAAGTCTTGGGTCCTGCGTCTGTTGCTGTCTCCTCTTCCATGACATCAGGTTGTCGGGGGGTATAAAACATGCAGCCGACACCATTTTAACCAGTCTTTCTTGCCGTGCGGTGCCCTAAGCAGAAGCAGTTCGCAAGTGCCGGTCGGACGACTCCTGAAATTTTAATTTTCGAGTTTCAGAACCAAAGTCTTCAAACTAAAGCGAAGTACCCCATTGGGGAAGATTTTTCTTGCTCCTTACCAATGTCGGTAAACGTTAATAAGTGCATTACTTGTGGGAAGCAAATACCTCATAAGGATTTTCATTTGTACTGTATTCCTTACCTAGGCCCTGAACACAATGTACCTTGCTGTCGATTTTGTGCTAAATTTAACCAACTCACTAATAAGCGTTGGTATATTTTTGCTTCTGAATATTTTGGTTCAAGTTTTAACTACCCTGAAATATCATCTGTTAGCAATTCGACTACCGGAGTTCACAAAAAATGCAAGGAAAAAGACAGAAACTGATCATCTAGGTCCAAAACTGATGAAGCTTCTCCTAAGACAGTCGCCGGTTCTCGGGTGCTTTCGCAGCCCCTGAATACCCACTACTTTTGAGTCGCAGGCCTCTACCAAGACCCATTCGGAGTCTGGTATGCTGCAAGATTCTGCAAGTATTGAACTTGCGGATGTGTCTTCCTTGGATGGGTCCGGAGCCGCTGAGCAGGCATTGGCTTCTGAGGGTGTTTTCAGGCCTCAACATTTGTATATTAAACAGACTCCATCATCAAAAACAAGGCCAAAACCAACTTCTATGTCTAAAAAAACGGTGCATGAGTATCGTGCTCAGGCCCCTATGCCTAAAAAAACAAATTATCAAAATGGCTGAGGATTTAATTACCTTGATCAGGGGTTCCCAACCCCCACTGCTAAGAGGCCTAAGCAAGGCACCGATTATGAATCTTCAGATCCGGTTTCCATTTCTTCTGATCAGGAATTTTCTGTTCCACCTTATGAGGACTCTGATGCAGAGGAATCCATCCCTTCTGCTTCTCTTCCTGAGGATCTCTCTTTTGGAGAGACTTTGCATACTTTAAGGTAACATTTTCACTGGGAGAATCAGGACCTCTCAGAATCAAGAGGCTTAGGGATTTTCTTCTTCCTCAGTATAGGCCTTTGGCAATACTTCCTGTATTAGACCTTGTTGATGTGTTCTCGGAATCAAGCATGGCTCCTGATTCCCTACCTCCGGCTCCTAGTAAGCCAGACAGATATTACAGGGTTCCTAACTCCCACAAATTTCTTTTCAAAAATCCTGCTGCTGATCCTGAGACTATTTCTCAGGGTCCCAAGGGTGTTAAGGCTTCTACAGCCAAAAATCCTACCCCTTCTAATAGATATTCCAGGGCGCTGGATAGATGGGGAAAGAAGGTTTATACGTCTGCAACCTTGGCAGTCAGGGCTTTAAACTGCCACTTTCATATGCTTAAATATCAACAGCATGTTATGGGCTTACTGAAACAGAAAATTGTTGATTTCTGATTGTGTGGAAAATAGTTACATGATTTATTGCATTCAGCAGAACAGGTTGGAAAGCATAATTTGCAGAGTGGTTTTGCTTCCTTGGAGGCCTCTTGCAGGGCCACCGTAACTGGATCTGCGATAAGAAGGCATGCCTGGCTCAAGGAGCACAATCTGCCTGATCATGTTAAAGCTAAATTGTTGGATGCCCCTTTACAGCATGACAGTCTGGTAAAAAGGCAGAAGAGGTTTTAAAGAAAATGGAAGACAAAGCTAAATCTATGCAAACTGTAAAAGATTTCTTGCAAGTGCAGCCACCCAGGTTCAGTAGGCGCTGGCCTACTAAGAATTGGTCTTTTCCTGTGTCCATCAGAGTCGCTCAGGGCAAACCCAGGCGCTCCAAAGGCTCCAGATATCAATCACAAGGATCTTACAGGTCAAAGCAATGGGGTGCCTCCACCTCCAAATCAGGAGGTAACAAAGAACAACCCTGCAGTAAACAGTCTCAATGACTTTCTTCTGCCATCTCCAAGCACTTATCTTTTGGCAGCCGCCTTGGGGGGGGGGGGGGGGGACTAGCACTTCATGCTCAAAATTGGCATTTAATTACCCATGACAAGTGGGTATTAAACATAGTATCCCAGGGGCACAGATTTCATTTCCACACGTTGCCAATTCCAAACTGATGCCCAGATCTGCCACCAAACCAGTGGGCAGAGGCCCAGAAACAAGTCATGTCCCTCATGGATATGGGGGCTATTCAGCCAGTACCAGAAAAGGAAAAAGGACAAGGATTTTATTCAAGAATTTTCCTGGTGCCCAGAAAAAACAAATCATGGCGTCCAATTCTGGGCATATCAATTCTAAACACATTCCTCGACATTCCAAAATTCAAAATGCTGACTTTACAACAGCTACTGCCTATGCTAGGCAAGAATGCCTGGTTGGTAACTCTAGACTTAAAAGTGGCATACCTGCATATCCCAATAAGGGAATCTTGCAGAAGCTGCCTCTGCTTCAAAGCAGGCTTTTTGCATTACCAATTCTCTGCACTGCCCCTTTGGCTTCTCTACTGCGCCCAGGGTCTTTACAAAGTGCCTGGCACCCCTAATTGCATTTTGCAAACAAACATTCAAATTTATCCTTGTCTAGATGATTGTCTCATTCAGACAGAGGACAAGGACACTTCAACATCTAGCATTTGTAAAAAGGCTTCTAGCATGCCTAGGGTACACCATAAACTAAAAGAAATCACAACTGGTCCCCTCTCAAATAATTACATTCCTGGGTGCAAGCTTGAATACAACTGCCCAGATGGCTTACCTCACGCCAGACAAACAAATTTAATTGACAACATACTTCAAATAAGTGGCAACAAAAACCCAGCTGTCTGCAAGACCAATTCTACAGGCTTTGGGGTTCATGGCATCCTGCATTCTACTAATTTCATATGTGAGACTGCATATGAGGAAACTTCAGTGGTATCTAAAAAGCTTATGGAGTCCACATTGTCACAGACTAGAAATAATGATTCCTCTCATTCCCTGCCTGCAACAGGAGTTTCTTTGGTGGGCAGAGACATGTCACCAAAACAAGGGACTGTCATTCATTCTACCCCCTGCCACCCAAACCCTAACTACAGACTCATCAGACTATGCTTGGGGGGCCCACCTGGCAGGGAGATGCATTCAGGGCAAATGGAACCCAAACCAAATGCATCTACATATCAACCAGAAAGAAATGCTAGCTGTTCAGAATGCTCTGACAACCTTCAAGGACTTCCTTCATCCAGGACAACTACTGATAAAGATGGACAACACCACAGTTGTGGTACATAAACAAGCAGGGGGGTACCCACTCCTACCCCTTTTGCAGACTAGCCATGGCCTTGTGGAACACAACCTTGACTTGCCAAATACATCTTCAAGCTCAATTCCTGTCAGGAAAGCAAAATACTCTGGCAGACTACCTAAGCAGAAATCTTATATGGACCTGCACGAATGGAAACTGGATCCACAAATCTTCAGCATGTTAACACAAAAATGGGGGAGTCCAGACATAGTTTTGGGAAAAGGCAAATAGATCTATCAGTTGGACAAATTCTGCACAAGAACTCATCACAAAAAAGCATGGAAAGTGGATGCTCTGTCCTTCAGCTGGAAAAACCTATCGGTGTATGCCTTTCCCTCTCTGCCTCTACTCTCCAAGGTCTTACTAAACGTCAGACAGGAAAAAACAAAAATGATTCTAATTGCTCCGGACTGGCCTCGCCAACACTGGTACCCGCTTCTAAGGAATATGTCACACCTTCCTTCGTGGTACTTGCCTCAAACACCTCACCTATTGTCTCAGCAGAACTATCAAATTCTGCGCACACTGCTCCAAACTCTGAATCTTGCAGCATGGCTAATCAACTAATTTCACTAACCACATCTCTCAGTAAACCTGTGATGGATGTCATTTTGAAGGCCAGAAGGCCTAGTACTAGAAAATCTTATGCTGATAAATGGAAGAAATTCTGTGCTTGGAACCAAGCACAAGGAATAGACACAGCAAAGCCCACTATTCCTCAGATTTTGCAATACTTAACTGAGACGCTTCACAAGGGCCTATCTTTTTCTTCAATAAAAATCCATGTCTCTGCCATCTCTGCTAATTACAACACAGAACCGCCCCTCTTTTCTCATCCCCTGCTGAAACAGAACCTCAGAGGAGCCAAAAATTTAAGGCCTCCCAGGAGAGTGCCAACTCCTGCATGAGACCTCAGTTTTTTGCTGGAAAAACTCACCCTTCCTCCTTTTGAACCAGCAGCTACTGCGGATATAAAATTTCTTTCTTGGAAGACTGCCTTTCTTTTGGCAGTCACTTAAGCTAGAAGAGTTTCAGAACTACAGGCTCTCATGGCAGTGGAGCCTTTCATTATTTTTTACCCGGACAGGGTGGCCCTCAGGACCAATCCCTCTTTTTTATGCCTAAGGTGGTATCCAATGTGGCTCTTAAGCAGACAATTCACCTGCCAACTTTCTTCCCAAATCCGCAGAACAAGAGGGAGCGGATTCTGCATTCATTGGATGTACACAGGCAACTAAGATTCTACTTAAACAGGACAAAATCTCAGTCTGAGCAACTACTGGTGGCATTTGCTGCAGGATCAGAGGGGAAGGCTATATCTAAGCAGAGTATTTCTAAATGGATAAGCCATTGCATTCGTTTCTGCAAATTGCACCATGGTAAACCTGTGCCCAAGGGGATCAGATCCCATTCCACCAGGGCTGCCTCTACTTCAGCAGTTTTTCTCAATGGGGTCCCTACCAGAGACATTCTAGAAGCTGCTACTTGGAGCTCAGTTCATACATTCACAAAGCATTACCATTTACCTCTTTTTTTTTCTAAATCCAGGGCAGGCTTAGCCACTGCTGTCCTGCAGGGCCTTATAGCTGCTCCTAATGCTGTTCAGTTCCATCCTCCCATCCATAGCTTTGGGATTCTACCCAAATGTAATGACTGCAACAGTGAAACACGAAGAACATAGTACACTTGTGTACACCTGATGTAAATGTAGATGTTAGTGTATTCACTGTTGCAGTCCTGGTTACCCTCCCTCCTGCCCTCTAACTTCTTTTGGCTATTCCTTTACTATGCTTAAAAGCCTTTTTGGTGCATTTGCTTTTTTGTTGGAGGTATACCTTTGTGTTTTAATGTTTAATTGCTCCCCGTTAGGGGAGCACCTGACATCTGGGGCAAGAAAAAGTGATGTCATTGCGTCGGCTGCATGTTTTATACTCCTGACGACCTGACGTCATGGAAGAAGGGACAGCAACCGACGCAGGACCCAAGACTTTGTTAATCAGGCCGACTGAGGGCCGCCTGCAAGCAGATTACCCAAATGTAATGACTGCAACAGTGAATACACTAACATCTACATTTATGGTAAGTGTACACAACTGTACTTTTATTGTACGTTTTTTTATTTTTTTATATTTTTCCCCTAACATTTTTGTTTTTCAATTGAATTGTACAGGTTATAGGTCACATTAAAGGTGGGAAAAGTTTTGAAATGATTTATTGTGGTCTCTTAATATCAAAAAATTTGGCAGTTGGGGGTGTGTACACTTTTTTTTTATATCCACTGTATAAGCTGTGTAGTAAACTTTTTTTTCTTTGTTGTACTAGACATGTATTAGTAAAAATGTACTTTGCCAGAGCTTTTCTCCTTGGGCCTCTGCTGAAAATGGACACTTGTCCAGTCGGACATCCCGGTAAACAAATATTAAATAAGTAAATATGAGGACATACAGTAAATTTGATCCATCAAAAGGCTTGGGCTGTGCCCATTGGAAGTTGATTTGCAACTTCCCTGAGCTCCATTGGAGTGATTTTAGTTAACCAAACACTGTTGCACAAGTCAGGACTGCCCTTTTAAAAGCAGAGACTATTAAAATTTTGTATGTCTTTTCAGTTTTCCTCAGTGAACCCATGGATTTGAATATTTGTGGGCATTTGAGAGTGAGGAATGCATCCTCAGTTTTCAGAAGTAATTTTAGAACTCTGAAACAATGTCTGCATGTAGATTCTTTACATTCTCTGTTATGTATGGGGCAGTTTTTGTGTGCGGGTTGCCTATTACACATTTGTTATGACGTATCCTGCCTTTTGAACCTGGTCAACTTCTTCGAAACAGTCACCAAGGCCATAGATGAAGGGAAGGTAGTCCACACAGCCTATCTGGACCTCGCAAAGGCATTTGACACAATACCCCACTCGGGCATCATAGATAAGCTATCCAGCCTAAATATAAACCCCTATGTCACAAGATGGGTCGCAAACTAGCTAACAGACAGAACCCACAGAGTCAGAGTTGCTGGAGCCATGTCAGACATTAAACCGGTCACAAGTGGCGTCCCACAAGGTTCTGTCCTGGGACCTCTCTTGTTCGGTATTTACTTTTCTGAGGTACAGGCCAACGTGGGAGGACTATGGCTCACCAAGTTCGCAGATGACTGCAAACTGGGCCATAATCGACTCTCCAGCTGACACAAACATCCTTCAAAAGGTCTCAGAGACGGATAACTGGTGCCAGAGTCATGGTCTAAAGCTAAATGCCAAAAAGTGTATAGTCATACCCTTTGGCAAAAACAATGTGCCCACAAATTACCACATAGGTGGTAACCCATTAAGTACAGAGAAAGTAATTGGGGATCTGGGGACCCAAGTTGATAGCAATCTCTCCTTTGACAACCACATTGCCAAAGTGGTTAGTAAGACCTTCTACATAGCCCACCTCATCATGAAAGGATTCACATCTAGATCAAGAGAGGTAATCGTGCCCCTTTATTCATCCCTCATCAGGCCCATCATAGAATACAATGCCCCTTTGGGATGTACCTTACCCGACACCTGCAGCAATTAGAAAGACCCCAAAAGTAGCTCACCAGGAGGATCAATGGACTCAAACAGATGCCATATGCTGCTCGGTTAAAAAAAACTCCAGCTCTACTCAGTTGCATACCGCCTACTTCGAGGCGATCTATGCCTGACATATAAAGCTATGTCCAACCCAGAATTAATGGACATGCTCCACCTCAGTAAATCTAAATCCCTTAGAGCCACACGCTCGAGGGACTTGAACCTCAGCACAGAAATAAATAGAACATGCTGGAGGGACAGATTCATAACCCAGAGGCTCCCTTCGCTCTGGAATAGAATTCCAATTCATGTTAGGCAGAGCACCTCACTGACTCTCTTCAAGAAGAATCTTGATGAGTGGATGGGGGATCGTAGGTTTGTCCCGGGGATTACTTCCGTGTCACTATTAGACAGAGGCACAGTAAACTAAACCTTAAAAAGGGCACAGTATACTCAAATCAAGGGGTGGCATAAGCCAAACACAATCGGGCTAGGCTTATAAATGCCCCAGGGCAGATAGCCTAGTATGAACCTATGAACTTATCCGTTTAGGACTGAGCAAATTTAAAGGGATGAAACATTCCTGGTAAGCAGAAATTATATCATTATGTGTTGACTAATGGTCAGATGGTTGAAGTATAAAATAGCTATTTCAATTATTTGGGTGTTTTTTATATTCTGTCCCCTTCCCCCTCATTCACCTTTCCAGCACAGTTTTGTTTTGAAAGCAAGGCAGCCCCTCCCCCATTTCCTGACAGCCCAAGTAATCAGTTTCTTGATGCTTCTCATTTTACTTACAAACTTTTCTTTACTGTACAGATGTAACAAAGTTAAGAAAAAGAAAACACAGTAATTTGCATGATGGTTTTGTCATGAAACGTCTGGGGATGAAGCAGAATTTCAATGGGGATTTGCTATTCCTGGATCTGTGAGCTTCCTGTCCTTCATTTAGTCTGAGGGTTTTGCCTTGAGGCCCTTCCAGCACAAAAGGTAACCTGGATCTAGATGCAGGTTACTGGAGAAAGAGAAGACCGAGGCTGTTTTAATGCAGAGAGTAGGGAGTGATTTGCTATGGAGACTGAAATTGTTTAGTCCTACAGGGAAGAAAGGTGAGCACTACCAAAGAGAAACATTGTCAAACAGGCCAGGTTCAGAAGACAAAGGTCTGCTGCTGCAGGAGCTAGGGCAGCATTGCCATAACGAAATTACCTTTATTTTTTTCTGTTCTTTTTCTATGTGGAGGTTAATGATTTTGGAAAACTTCTTTTAGATGTTCGTGTTTCACTGCTGCAGTCATTACACTTGGGTTATCCTGCCGTCAGGTGGTCCCGCAGTCGGCCAGAGTTCCAAAGTCTTGGTCCGGCATCGGTTGCTGTAGTCTCCTCCCTGACGTCAGTGCATCAGGGGTATATAAGAAGCAGCCGACGCCATTTTCTTCAGTCTTTCTTGCCGCCCGGTGCCCGAAGCAAAAGCAAGTTCGCAAGTGCTGGTCGGCCGACTCCTGAGATTTCAAATTCGATTTCAGAACCGAAGTCTTCAATAAAGCTAAGTACCCCGTCGGGGAAACTTTTTCTTGCCTCAGACCGATTTCTTGTGGGAATCAAATACCTCATAAGGATTTTCATTCTTAATGTATTCCATGCCTAGGTCCAGATCACGATGTCACTAGTTGCCGGTTTTGTGCTAGATTTAACAAACTCACTATTAAACGTCTGTTTGATTTTGCTCGCCATTACTTTGGCCGAAGGTTTAATTATAAAATGCCGTCGGAACAACCGACCAGAATGCACAAAAAACTCAGATAAAGATAAGGACAGGCATCTGAGGCCCAAAACTGACGATGAAGCCTCTTCTAGGCCAGTCGCTGGTTTTCAGTGAGGCGCTTTCGCAGCCCCTGACACCCGCTACTTCAGAACCATAGGCCGCGACTGACTCCCACGTGGAGGTGCCTAGGCCTCTGGATACTCGATGTTGGGCCAACGGAGATTAACCCTTCAGATGGGTCCGGAGCCGCTGAGCAGGCATCTGCTTCTGAAGGTGTTTTCAGGCCTACTCAACTTACCATTGCAACTACAGCCAAGACTAAACCTACATTAAAGACAAAGAAGCAAGTACAGCATTCACCTGGACAGGCCTCCATGCCTAAAAAAACAGATGCTCAAAATGGCCGAAGACTTGATAACTCTGATCAGGGGTTCCCATCCCCCTCCTGATAAAAGGCCTAGGCAGGATACAGATTGATTCCTCTGACCAGGTTTCTGTATATTCTGATTCCTCTTCAGACCAGGGATATTCTCTACCCCCCTTTGAGGATTCTGATGCTGAAGAATCAATTCCTTCAGCTTCTTCTCCTGAGGATTACTCTTTTGGGGAAACTTTACATATGAGGGAGCATTTCCATTGGGAAGGCCAGGATTACTCAGAATCCAAGAAAAGGCTCAGACTTTCTTTTATTGCCTCAGCACAGGCCCCTTGCTATTCCGCCAGTGTTGGACATTGTGGATGATGTGTTCTCTGAATCTAGTTTAAATCCTGATTCTTTACCCCTAGCTCCAGTCAAGCCAGACAGGTACTACAGAGTCCCTGACTCTCACAGATTTCTTTATAAAAAACCCTGTTGCTGACCCAGAAACTATTTCCCAGGGTCCCAAGGGGGGTAAAGGCTTCCACGGCTAAAAATCCAGTTCCCTCGGATAGGGACTCTAGAGCATTAGACAGATCGGGGAAGAAAGTTTACACCTCTGCAACTTTAGCAGTGAGGGCTCTAAATTGCCAGTTTCACATGCTTAAATATCAACACTATTTACTGTCTCAAAACAGGAAATGAGTACAAATGCAGAACTACCTGACTATAAGGAAATGCAGGATTTATTGCATGCAGCTGAACAAGTGGGAAAGCATACTTTGCAATGTGGTTTTGATTCATTAGAAGCTTCTTGTAGAGCAGCAGTTACAGGATCTGTGATTCGAAGGCATGCTTGGTTGAAAGAACAAAGTTTACCAGATCATGATAAGGCAAAATTATTGGATGCTCCTTTGCAGCAAGATAATTTATTTGGTATTAAGGCAGAAGAGGTATTAAAGAAAATGGGGGATAAGGCAAAATCTATGCAAACAGTCAAGGATTTCTTGCAGGTACAGCCACCACGATTTTAGCAGAAATTGGCCTACAAAGAATTGGTCCTTTCCAGTGTCAGACAGGCCACAAAGAGGCAGATAGACACCCAAGAGGCAGATCTCAGCCATAAGGCTCTTACAGACCACGACAGTGGGGTGCTTCAACCACAAAAGGAGGTGAGGACAAGTCTCAACCTTACAGGAAACGGTCCCAATGACTTCCCCCTTCCAATGCCAAACTCTTCCCTTTTGGCAGCTCCCTTAGGGGGGAAACTAGCACTTTCTTCTCAAAATTGGCAAGCAATCACCCAAGACAAATGGGTGCTGAATATTGTGTCTCAAGGCTACAGGTTCCACTTTCACACTTTTCCAAGGCTAAAAGGAATGCTAGATCTGCCACAAAAAATCAATGGGCAGAGGCACAAGAACAAATTACAGCCCTCATGGACATGAGAGCTATTCAAGAAGTACCACAGCAGGAAAAAGGACAAGGATTTTACTCAAGACTCTTCCTGGTACCCAGAAAGGACAAAGCCTGGAGACCCATTCTGGACCTTTCCACTCTAAATACTTACCTGGATGTTCCGAAATTCAAAATGCTGACACTACAGCAGCTCCTTCCTATGTTGGGCAAGAAAGTTTGGCTTGTTACTTTGGACCTCAGAGGCATACCTGCATGTTCCGATCAGATAAAATTGCAGAAGATACCTCAGATTCATAGCTGGTTCAATGCACTACCAATTCCCTGCACTGCCCTTTGGCATATCTACTGCACCCATGGTCTTTACCAAGTGCCTGGCACCAGTAATTGCATTTTGCAGACAAAAAGGAATTCAAATATATCCATATCTGGACGACTGCCTGATTCGAGCAGAGAGCAAGGACATTCTTCTACAGCATCTGGCATTTGTAAAAAGATTAAGTTGCCTAGGGTACACAGTAAACGAAAAGAAATCAAAATTTAGTGCCCTCACAAGAGATAATATTCCTGAGTGCCAGCTTAAATACAACTGCACAGATGGTTTATCTCACGCCAGACAAACAAGGACAACTGACTCAGTATTTTCAATTGATGGCAGCAAAGTCCCAACTCCCTGCAAGAAAAATTCTACAGGCCTTGGGATTCATGGCATCCTGCATACCATTAATTCCATATGCAGGACTGCATATGAGGAAGTTACAACGGTACCTAAAAAGTGTTTGGTCTCAACACTCTCACAGCTTGGAGACAGTGATGCCACTAATTCCCTGCCTACAACAAGAGTTTCGATGGTGGGCACAGGCGTGTCACCACAGCAAGGGTCAGCCTTTCACTCTTCCCACAGCCAGGCAGACTTTAACAACAGACTCTTCGGATTACGCCTGGAGAGCACACATGGCAGGAAAATGTATTCAGGGCAAATGGACCACAGACCAAATGCATCTTCACATCAATCAAAAAGAGATGTTGGCTGTACAAAATGCCCTTACAGCTTTCACGGATCTTCTGCATCCAGGACAATTACTGTTAAAGACAGACAACACCACAGTAATGTGGTACATAAACAAGGGGGCACTCATTCTTACCCTCTATGCAGACAAGCCATGACCTTGTGGAACACAGCTCTAACCTACCAAGTTCATTTGCAAGCACAATTTCTGCCAGGAAAGAAAAACACTCTGGCAGACGACTTAAGCAGAAACATCATGGATCCTCACGAGTGGAAATTAAATCCACAAGTCTTCAGCATGATAATGCAAAAATGGGGGTGCCCGGACATAGATCTTTTTGCCTCACCACTGAATTACCAACTACAAAAATTCTGTACAAGGACTTATCACACACAAGCATGGAAAGTGGATGCTCTTTCGTTCAGCTGGAAAAGCCTACATTTTTATGCCTTCCCACCTCTGCCTCTCCTTTAAAGGTACTCCTAAAAGCTAGACAAGACAAACCACAGATGATTCTGATTTCTCCAGACTGACCATGCCAGCATTGGTACCCAATCTTAAAGAACTTAGCTCAAGGCCCACCTTGGATTTTGCCTCAAATTCCACACCTGACTCAACAAAACAATCAGATACTGCACAGTCAGCTCAAAACCTTAAACCTGGCTGCATGGCAGATTCATTAGCCAAACGGACAACTTCTCTCTCTAAAGCTGTTATGGATGTCATTTTGGAGGCCAGGAGGCCTAGCACCAGGAAATCTTATTCAGAAAAGTGGAAGAGATTCTGTGCCTGGAACCAGGCTCAAAACCTTGATCCTTTTGTTCCTAACATTCCTCAGATACTACAGTACTTAACTGAGATGCTGGACAAAGGACTATCCTTCTCATTCATTAAGATTCATGCTTCTGCCATCTTGGCTCATTACAACACAGATCCTCCTATTTTCTCTCACCCATTACTAAAGCAGTACCTCAGAGGGGCTAAAAACTTAAGACAGCCCCGGAGAGCACCAGCACCAACTTGGGACCTCAATTTCATTTTGGAAAAGCTCACTTTGCCTCCTTTTGAACCAGCCAATTCAGCAGAGTTAAAATATATATCATGGAAAACTGTTCTGCTTCTGGCAATAACCTCAGCACGAAGAGTCTCAGAACTGCAGGCACTAATGGCAGTGGAGCCTTTCCTCGTTTTCCACCAAGACAGGGTTTCTTTGAGAACAAACCCTACCTTTATGCCTAAGGTGGTATCCAGTGTGGCTCTTAACCAAACTATTCACTTGCCAACATTTTATCCAAAAACCCTGAATAAAGGGGAGAGACTTCTACATTCCTTGGACATACACAGGCAATTGCGCTTCTACTTGGACAAAACAAAAGCTTTCAGAAAAACTGAACAATTGTTTGTATCATATGCCGCAGGATCACAGGGAAAGGCTATTTCAAAGCAGACCATTTCAAAGTGGATAGGACACTGTATCCGGTTCTGTTACACACAGCATGGGAAACCTGTACCATCAAACATTAGGCCACATTCCACCAGGGCAACTGCTACTTCTACTGCCTACCTTAGAGTAGTACCTACCAAAGACATTTTGGAAGTTGCAACTTGGAGTTCAGTGCACACCTTTACCAAGCACTACCACTTGCCTCTTTTTATTCTAGATCTAGAGCTGGCTTTACCACTGCAGTACTGCAGGGCCTTATAGCCACACCAAATCCGCTATAGAACCAGCCACCCTGACTCAGCTTTGGGATTCAACCGAAGTGTAATGACTGCAGCAGTGAAACACTATGAACATATGAAACACTATGAACATAATGCAGTTTTGTACCTAGCATAAATGTAGATGTTAGTGTCTTCACTGCTGCAGTCCTGGTTACCCACCTGCCATCCCCTCTTTCTTAGCTGGGTCTTATCTATGACTTTCTACACTATTATACCTATGTGGCGTATTTGCTGGTTGCTACAGGTTTTGTTTTTATCTTATTGTATGTTTTGCAAGCAATATGTATTGCCTATCTTTTTGGGGGCACCTGACATCTGGGGCAAGAAAAACTGAAGAAAATGGCGTTGGCTGCTGCTTATATACCCCTGACGCACTGACGTCATGGAGGAGGCGACAGCAACCGACGCCGGACCAAGACTTTGGAACTCTGGCCGACTGCGGGACCGCCTAACGGCAGGATAACCCAAGTGTAATGACTGCAGCAGTGAAGACGCTCTAACATCTACATTTATGGTAGGTACAAAACTGTACTTTTGGCTATTCTGACTTCTCTTGGCTCAGTCTTTGGTATTTGGACAGATTGGTTTGATGCAGGCTTGTCTGTCATTGACTTGTAACTAAAGCTGATGTGTTTAAGCTTTAAAGACTAGTGTCCCATTGGAAGGGTTTTAACAAAGGATTGTTTGGTGGTGGAGGTCAGTGGTATTAAATTCTGAAGATATGTTGACATGTTTTATGTCTTTGAAGGATGGTACGGGCCACTGAATGGCTAGCCACCAGTAGTGATAGAACTGTAGACTTTAGCAGCTCACTCAGGCCACCAGTTTTTCCCCTTTCTCAGACTCTTGTGCCGGGCCACCAATTTTTCTCCTTTCTCAGACTCTTGTGCAAGTTTCAGTTTTTTTTCTCCTGTTCTTGTAAGAATTGCTTTGTCTGTAATAAATATCTATTTTTTTAATTCCTGAGTTGTCAACCTTTTGTTTTAAGATTCGTTCCTCCTATTCATATAGTTTATTTTTAAGTAACCTTTTGTCGATGTTCATAGTGTTTCACTGTTGCAGTCATTACTCTTGGGTTATCGTGCTGGCAGGCTACCCTCAGTCGGCCAGAATTCCAAAGTCTAGGTCCAGCGTCTGTTGCTGTCGCCTCTTCCCTGACCTGACGTCAGTGCACCAGGGGTATAAAAGATGCAGCCGATGCCATTTTCTTCAGTCTTTCTTGCCACGCGGTGCCTGAAGCAAAAGCAGTTTGCAAGTGCCGGTCGTCCGACTCCTGAGATTTTCAAATCCGAATTTCAGAACCGAAGTCTTCATTAAAGCTTTCTTGCTCCAGACCGATGTCAGAAAAAGTTAACATTTGTATTTCTTGTGGGAAGCAAATACCTCAAGGATTTTGTATTCCTAGCCTAGGCCCTGATCACAACGTTGCTAGCTGTCTGTTTTGTGCTAGATTTAACCAACGCACTATTAAGCGCCGGTTTGCTTTTGCATTTCATTACTTTGGCCGCAGATTTAATTATATAATGCCGTCAGAACAGCCGACAACCAGAGTTTACAAAAAACGCAAGGACAAGGAAAAGGGTAGGCATCCGAGGTCCAAAACAGACGAGGCCTCTGCTAGGCCAGCTGCCGGTTCTCAGTGAGGCACTTTCGCAGCCCTTGGCACCCGCTTCTGACTCCCTCGTGGAGCCAGCTGGGCCTCTAGATACTCAGGGTATTGGGTATTCAGAAATCATTCCCTCAGATGGGTCCGGAGCTGCTGAGCAGGCACCAGCTTCTAAGGGTCTCTTCAGACCTACATAACTCTCTCTCAAGCCAGCTTCAGACTAAAGCAGCTCTAAAGACAAAGAAACAAGTACAGCATTCTCCTACTCAAGCCTCCATGCCTAAGAAACAGATGTACAAAATGGCCGAAGACCTAATTACTTTGATCAGGGGCTCCCATCCCCCTCCTGATTAGAGGCCTAGGCAAGAGACAGAGTATGATTCTTCTGATCAGGTTTCTATTTCCTCTGATTCCTCTTCTGAACAGGATTTCACTATGCTTCCTTATGAGGATTCTGCTGAAGAATCCATTCCTTCAGCCTCTCCTCCTGAGGATTATTCTTATGGGGAAATCCTGCATACCATGAGGGAGCATTTCCACTGGGAGAGCCAAGATTATTCTGAATCTAAGAAAAGGCTCAGACTTTCTGCTACTTTCTCAGCACAGACCCCTTGCTATTCCCCGTTTTAGACATTGTAGATGATGTATTTTCAGAGTCCAGCCTGTACCCTGACTCTCTACCCCCTGCACCGGCTAAGCCAGACAGATACTACAGGGTTCCAGATTCCCATAAATTCCTATATAAAAACCCCGCTGCTGACCCAGAAACTATATCTCAGGGTCCCAAAGGGGTTAAAGCTTCCATTGCAAAAAACCCTGTCCTCTCTGATAGGGATTCTAGGGCTCTCGACAGATTGGGGTGGGGAGGTCTACACTTCTGCTACCTTGGCTGTGAGGGCTTTAAATTGTCAGTTTCATATGCTTAAATTTCAGCAATATTTAATGTCACTGCTTAAACAGAAATTGTTGACCAATACTGAATGTTCAAAGAACAAGGAATTGCAGGATTTATTGCATGCAGCTGAACAAGTGGGAAAGCATACTTTGCAATGTGGTTATGATTCACTGTGGAGGCCTCTTGCAGGGCCGCTGTTACAGGTTCTGTTATTAGAAGGCATGCTTGGTTAAAGGAACAGAATCTGCCTGATCATGTTAAAGCAAAATTATTAGATGCACCATTGCAGCATGATAGTTTTGTTTGGTACTAAAGCAGAAGAGATGTTGAAAAAAATGGACGATAAAGCAAAATCCATGCAGACAGTCAAGGATTTCTTACAGGTACAGCCACCCAGGTTTAGCAGGAACTGGCCTTCTAAAAATTGGTCCTTTCCAGTGTCAGACAGACCACAGAGGGGCAGATACAGGCATCCCAGAGGCAGATCTCAGCCCCAAGGCTCATACAGGCCTAAACAATGGGGTGCTCCTACCTCCAAAAGCGGAGAAGACAAATCACAGCCTTACAGGAAACAGTCCCAATGACTTTCCTCTGCCAGATCCAAGTACTTTTCTTTTTGGCAGCCCCTTAGGGGGGAAAACTAGCACTTTTTTCATCAAATTGGCAAATGGTTACCCAAGACAAATGGGTCCTGAACATAGTGTCCCAAGGCTACAGGTTCCATTTTCACACTGTACCAAGGTCAAAAGGTATGCCAGACCTGCCGCACAATCAATGAGCAGAGGCACAAAAACAAATTACAGCCCTCATGGACATGAGGGCCATTCAGCAAGTACCATAACAAGAGCAGGGGCAAGGATTTTACTCCAGACTTTTCCTAGTACCCAGAAAGGACAGAACCTGGAGACCAATACTGGACCTGTCTATACTAAATATGTTTCTGGAAGTTCCAAAATTCAAGATGTTGACTCTACAGCAGCTACTGCCCATGCTGGGCAAGAAGGCTTGGCTAAAAGAGGCATACCCGCATGTCCCAATCAGACAATCTTGCAGATGATGCCTCAGATTCATAGCTGGCTCAATGCACTACCAATTCTCTGCACTGCCCTTTGGTTTATCTACTGTGCCCAGGGTCTTCACAAAATGCCTGGAACCAGTAATTGCGTTTTGCAGACAAAGAGGAATTCTAATATATCCCTACTTGGACGATTGCCTAATTCAAGCAGACAGCAAAGACATTCTTCTAGAGCACCTGGCATTTGTCAAAAGATTACTAACTGGACTAGGGTACACAGTAAATGAAAAGAAATCAAAACTAGTGCCCTCTCAAGAGAGAATAATCCTGGGTGCAAGCTTAAATACAACTGCTCAGATGGCATATCTCACGCCAGACAAACAAAAGCTTCTGACTTCTCAGTTCAAGAAATTGGCAACAAAAACCCACTTATCTGCAAGGAAAATCCTGCAGGCCCTGGGTTTCATGGCATCCTGCATTCTACTAATTCCATATGCCAGACTGCATATGAGGAAACTCCAATGGTATCTAAAAAGTGTTTGGACTCTGCATTGCCACAGCCTGGAGACAGTAATTGCACTCATTCCCTGCCTGCAAAAGGAGTTTCGATGGTGGGCAGAAGCCTGTCGCCACAGCAAGGGTCTGCCATTCAGTTTACCAGCAGCCAGACAGACACTGACAACGGATGCATCGGATTATGCCTGGGGGGCCCATATGGCAGGAAAATGTTTTCAGCGCACATGGCCTGCAAACCAGAAGCATCTTAACATCAATCAAAAAGAGATGCTAGCTGTTCAAAATGCCCTGACAGCTTTCAAGGATCTGCTTCATCCAGGACAATTATTGATAGACAGACAATACTACAGTAATGTGGTGCATAAACAAACAGGGCGGTACACATTCCTACCCCCTCTGCAGACAAGCAATGACCTTATGGGACACAGCATTGGCTTTTCAAGTACACCTGCAAGCACAATTCCTGCCAGGAAAAACAAACACACTGGCAGACTAACTAAGCAGAACCCTCATGGATCCCCACGAATGGAAACTGGATCCACAAGTCTTCAGATAATAAGGAAATGGGGATGGCCAGACATCTATTTGCCTCCCCTCACAACTGCCAATTGCAGAGATTTTGCACAAGGATTTATCACAAGCAAGCATGGAAAGTGGACGCCCTATCCTTCAGCTGGAAAAATCTAACAGTATATGCCTTTCCTCCACTGCCTCTCCTTCCCAGGGTACTCCTAAAGGTCAGACAAGAGAAGCCAAAAATTATACTGATTGTACCAGACTGGCCACGCCAGCACTGGTACCCAGTCCTAAAGAGCTTGTCTCAAGGTCCAGCATGGATATTGCCTCAAACCTCTCACTTGCTGACCCAACAAAACAATCAGATCCTGCACAGCCAACTCAGGACCTTAAATCTGACAGCATGGCGGAAAATGTAGCCATTCAGAACACTCTTCTTTCAAAAGTTGTTATGGATGTTATCTTGGAGACCAGGAGGCCCACTACCAGAAAATCCTATGGAGAAAAATGGAAGAGATTCTGTGTTTGGAACCAGGAGCAAGGCATTGACACTTGTGCCAAATATCCCTCAGATTTTACAATACCTAACTGAGATGCTGAACAAAGGCCTTTCTTTCTCATCAATTAAGATTCATGCCTCTGCCATTTCAGCCCATTACAATATGGAACCACCTATCTTTTCTCATCCTTTAATAAGGCAGTACCTCAGAGGGGCCAAAAACGTTAGACCTCCAAGGAGAGCACCAATTCTGGCCTGGGACCTCAATTATGTTTTGGAAAAACTCACACTGCCTCCTTTCGAGCCAGCATCAACAGCAGATATAAAATTATTATCCTGGAAAACAGCTCTACTCCTAGCAATAACCTCTGCAAGGCGAGTCTCTGAGTTATAAGCACTCATGGCTGTGGAACCTTTTATCATTTTTTCATCCAGACAGGGTTTCTCTGAGGACAAACCCTACATTTATGCCTAAAGTGGTATCCAGTGTGGCCCTCAACCAAACCATTCACTTGCTTACCTTCTTTTTATCCAAATCCACAGAACAAGGGTGAGAAAATTCTGCGTTCTTTGGACATACACAGGCAGTTACGCTTCTACTTGAACAGAACTAAAGCTTTCAGAAAGACTGAGCAACTTTAAGTGTCATATGCTGCAGGGTCGCAAGGAAAGGCTATCTCAAACGGACTATTTCTAAATGGATAGGCCATTGCATCCGTTTCTGCTATTTTCAACATGGCAAATCAGTGCCTAAGGGCATTGGATCTTATTCCACCAGAGCAGCAGCCTTCCTCATAGGAGTACCAACCAAAGATATCTTGGAGGCTGCAACTTGGAGTTCAGTGCACATTTTCACAAAGCACTACCACTTACCTCTTTACTCGAAGTCCAGAGCAGGCTTTGCTGCTGCAGTTCTGCAGGGCCTCATAGCCTCTCCTAATCCTATTTAGGCCAGCCACCCATCCTCAACTTTGGGATTTAACCCAAGAGTAATGACTGCATCAGTGAAACACGATGAACATAGTACAGTTGTGTACCTGCCATAAATGTAGATGTTCGAGTGTATTCACTGTTGCAGTCCAGGTTACCCACCCACCATCCCCTTTCTCTTTGCTGGGTCTTATTTGCACTTCTCTATCCTATACAACCTAACTGGTGTATTTGCTTGTAGATAAAGGAAATGTTATTTTTGTGCATGCAATTTTTATTGGCATATTTTTACAGCCTACCAATTTGGAGGCACCTGACATCTGGGGCAAGAAAAACTGAAGAAAATTGCATCGGCTGCATCTTTTATACCCCTGGCGCACTGATGTCAGGGAAGAGGCGACCGTAACCGATGCCGGTCCTATACTTTGGAATTCTGGCTGACTGAGGGTAGCCTGCCAGCAGGATAACCCAAGAGTAATGACTGCAACAGTGAATACACTCTAACATCTACATTTATGATAGGTACACAACAGTATTTTGTCCCCCAGATTGAACAGTAGTGGTCGCAATGAATAAGTGGGGCATCTCCTGATGAAGTGTCTGTATGATTTGAAACCTTGAGCCCATTTTTTTCATCTGAGAGGTGGTAGTTTTTATTCCAGTCTGTAGGACTGGCATGACTTTCGGATTTTGCTTCCATTAGTTGCCTCACAGTGGCATTCAAGTTGACCAGAAAGGACAGAGCAAATTCTTCCACAAGTTGCTGTAGGTTATTTATTAATTTTTGATATAGATATTATTTATTTCCTTATATAATTTTGTGTTCATCTCTGTAGCTTAATGTAAGTAACTACTATACTTGAAGCTTTTCTGCCCAAGCCTGTGCTGAGCTAAGTTTTTCTTATTTGTAAGGCACAAGTGTCACTTTTTCCTTTTTTATAGGTTGTATTTTTGTGAGAATTTGCAAACCTATGACTGTGTCCAATTTTTATAGCTTACCATCTCGCCTGTCATGTCTGTCTTCAAAGTACCTCACATTTTCTGTCATCTTGACTGAGGGTATAGGTCGGGGATCTGCCCAGCCTTTTTTTTTTTTTTTTTACTTTTACAGCAGTAGACAGTGGTAGGGATTGTGTATAATCACTGTGTTTTGATTTGGAATTGTGTGAGCATTTTTTGAATGGTTAAGTTATTTAGGGTGTAATGTGCAGTTATCTAGGGTGTGTTTAACCTTATTTGCGAAGTTTTGTATGTTTTAATGTTGGTTCTGAAGAAGTTCCTTTGGGGACGAAACTGATAATAAGAGGCTTTTTTAGCTAAGTACAGTGTTTTGGTTCTGTTCTGTCTGTCCAGCAGATTTTAGTTTTTTTGGATTGTGAACACTGTTGTAAGAACACATTGGTTATGTGTTGCACATGCAGTCTTGGTCACTGCCTTTGTTGGTATTTTTTTTCTTTCTTTGTATTGCTAAGTGGCAAAGATAACAATTATTAAATGCAATGTAGCATAAGTTGCTGAAAATGGTCTTGGGACCAGTTGACTTCCATGGTTACCAAAGTATAAATAAATATGAAATGGAAAAAAGGTGGGTGAACATGACAGAAATAATTGAGGAACTAGTAAAGCACATTTTAAGTCTGCATCATTCATGAGAGAGAGAGAAACCCTCCCACTGAAGGCATTGGGAAGTGGCAGACAGTAAGTTCCGAGTCCTGCTACTTGTCACTTGTAAATGTACAGCAAGAATCTTTTACTACAGTGAGAGTTTTCACACCTCAGTTTGAGTGTGGGGGAGAGTCTGTCAAATACTTTAGGACTACAAAAGACTCCTCTTACAAAAACCTCCATCTATTTTCTTGTGCTGCAAGTAACTAACAGCTATTTATAACACAGAACAAGCTGACAGACACATAAATGAGGCTCAGTCTGGTAAACAGAAGCAGCTCTGTTACAGAAGGTGTGTTTAGATGAGTGTTTCACAGTCCTGCAGTTTAATCTTAATGGCATGAGAAAACGGCACCACTTCCTTACGTCTAGCATGAGTCATATAAACTGGACTTGAAATGTATTCTGGGAAGAAGGAATAAAAGCAGGGAAACAAGATCACGTTACCAAGGCCCCATCATCCACCATTTTGAGAGAAACGCATTAAAATTGTAAAAAGCACTTGGAGTGATTTTGAGGCATCAAAATAGCTCAAAAACAAAGATAGTGAAAAAAGTTCTAAGGTGGAGTTTTCCTTTAAAGAAATAGAAACTGAGGTTATGGAGTTCCTGCGAAGTGAAGGATTGGAGTTTTCCTTTAAAGAAATAGAAACTGAGGTTATGGAGTTCCTGCGAAGTGAAGGATTCAGTGTAGAAAATCTGACTCTGAAAACACCACAGGAGGATAGAGCAATGGACATCCAAATTAAGGAGAAACCAGTAGAATGGGAAGCAACAGGTCAGTTGCCATATGAAGATATTTTGGAGCCTTTCACAGAAAACCAATATAAGTGTTCACTTGAAACTGGACAGCAAGGGAATGAACAGGAAACTGTGGCAACTCTGATGCAGACAGTGTTGGAGTGATAAGCCAGTGAGTTCCCATATGACAGAGCAACGGATGAGACAGGATGAAATTGAAGACAATGTGCCACAGGAAGATGCTATAGAACTTTCTGTAGAATGCTGGCAGGAAATGGAGAACAAAAAAAAAAAGTGCCCTCAGTTTAAAAGAAAATGAGCCAAGAGAAGAATTGCTTGATTTTAATACAGATAGATGTATTAAGATCATTTGAAGAAATGGACTGGAGAAGGTCAGTTTTATTTATTTTATTTCACATTTGTTAACCGGGTTGTTCCAACTGAGCACAGGCACATTTTCAGTGGAGACCCAAAGAGAAAATCCCCAAGAACAAAAGCATAGTAACAAATGTTTTTATTACATTAATAGATTTCACAAAAGTAAACATAGACTATTTTACAGTATACGTGCTAAGTAAAATTGGACAGTGTAAAAAGGAAAATGAAACAAAAATAATACACAATTCTAATTTTATAAGCATGCTGGATACATATAGGTAATGGGTTTTCTGAGTCAAAGCCCAAAAAGTTGGTCTGAAACTAACACTAATTAGGACTGTCCATAGAGATCCATGTGATATAACAGAAGTAAACCGGATACATTACCCTTAAACTAAGTTAATAACATAAGATTCTACCACAAGAACACAAGGTAGTAAGGGAAAGGAAGGGGAGAAATCGAATACCATCGTGGAAGTATAGAACGGAGAACTATAAAGCAATTGGGACGGGTATCTCCGAAGAGTATAGAAGAGGAAACAGATCAACAAAAATACTGAGAAAGGCAGATGTGAAAAGCAATGCACAGTATTATAATGGATCAGGATTTATCGTGCATTATCACAAACTAAAAATATTAGCACAGGCAGAAAAACCTAGAAGATGCACAGGTAAATATAAAGGAAAAGTACAAAATAAGCAGTTTATTGATGACCCAAAAGTTTTTATATAGAATTGGGAAACAAGGTAAAAGGAATTGAAAGACCAAGAAAAGAAATAAATGTATTTATGAAGATCCTGTGGAACATAACAAAGATGCTAAATGGATAGATGAAGTAAAACAAAGATGCTAAATGGATAGAAGAAGTAAAAGAAATAAGAAGTTTAAAGATACAGGATGTGAAGTGGGATGAAGTAACAGCCAGAGAAAGAGAAATAAAGGTAAGAAAAGCCTCTAACTGGAAAACCCCAGGCCCAGATCCAGTACCTAACTTCTGGTTAAATGTATTAACATCTTTACATTAAAGTTTAGCCATGCGCAAGAGCTATTTATATGCGCATTCCCAGCAGACACTAGCCTGGTTAGCAACAGAAAAAACAATGCTCCTACTCAAGAGTGAATTGCAAGCTACCCTAAAAATTGCAGACCAATAACTTGCCTTCCAACAGTGTATAAACTTACTGGAATTGATGCCAACAGAATTGAGTAATTTAGAAGAGAACTCAATCATGGCAATGTAACAAAAGGGCAATAAACGAAAGTTGTATGGAACAAAGGATAATTTGTTATGTAATCCTAATAGAGAACTGTAAAAAGAGGAAGAATCTAAGTATAGCATGGATTGACTACAAAAAAGCATTTGTCAGTATTCCACATTCATGGATAAAAGTACTAAAAATGTAGAAGATACACCCTACACTGATTGATTTACATTAAGGTGACCATGAAACAGTGGCATACCACTTTGCAATTAATCCATGATAAAGGATAAATTGTTATTCCAGGGATAAAAATTGAAAGGGGGGTATTTCAGGGTGACTCCCTGTCACTGCTGCTACTCTGTCTTGCCCTTAACCCATTAAGCTGTCTACCTAATAGATTAGGCTATGGCTATAATTTGGCTCCTAGAAAACAACGTAAAGACTTTTTGTCTTCTCTTTGTTGATGATTTTAAAATTGTATAGCTCATCAGATGAGGAACTTGACAGCGCAACTGCAAGTAGTCAAAGCTTTTCCAGATAACAAGAATGTCATTTGGTCTTGGTAAATGTGCAGAAGAAACCTTTAAAGCGGGAAAGCTGCCACACAAAGAATGTGATAGTGTGTAAATATTTTTTATTTGGGAGTTGATATAGGATCAACAATAAAACATGAACAAATTTGAATAAAACTTGAATATTTTAAGACTTTTAATTCTGAAAACGGTGTTGACATCTAGGAACAAAATTCAAGCAATAAACCAGTTTGCTCTTCCTGTCCTGCTTTACAGTTTGAGTAACTTGGCCCCAAAATGTGTTGGATAGATTAGATAGGAAAACAAGAAGGATGCTTCATGCTCATCAGTGATTTTATAAAAAATCTGTGCATACTAAGATAATATATCCCCCTGATGTCCTTCATGGATGCATCTGCAGTCATAACAACTGGGTTGTCCTGTCGTCAGGCAGCCCTGCAGTCGGCTGGATTCCAAAGTCCCGGTCGCGCTGATGATGTCGCACTTCACCCGACGTCATCTCTGCTGGTCTCCGGGTATAAAGGCATCAGCCGACGCCATGGGCCTCCTTGAAATTGATTACATGTATAGATCTGCAGTCGTGGGACTGCACATATCTGCTGGCCTCGACCCAAACATAGTGAAAGTTTTGAAACCGGTGGAGAATAAATCTAAGATGACTTCCCTGCTTAGAGTAGCAAAAGCATATTGACATCAAGCGGGAATGGAAATTTAAACAAGAAGTAGATACAAAATCAGGCAGCAACTGAATGTGCCAAAAAACGAGAGAGAGAATATTAGGTGAAGATGAGAAGGCAAGAATTGTGGAAAAAGTCCATTGAACATGTGGGAGAAACAGATAAATGTAGGTTTTGTAAAACAGAATTAGAAACAGTCACACACCTTGTTGCTGGCTGTGACATACTAATGGCAGGACTGTATACTGAAAGCCATAATAATGTGGCAAGACTGTTGCACTGGGGATTGTGCAAACATTATGGTATTGAAGTGGCTGAAAAACACTGGAAACGTGAGCCACAACTTATCATAGAAAATGAAATCACATGGGATCACCCATTACCAACAGTCCAAAAGATAGATTTGAGAAAATCAGATATAGTGGTCCATGCAAACAAATGTCAGGATGTGCAGGCAGAAATGAGAGCAATGTGGAAGAGAGAGACACCCAGACAGTTCCAATAGTAGTAGAAGCAACGGGTCTTTTAAAACTGAATCTACAATCTTATTTAGATTTTACCAATACGTGTAACTCCATACAATTGGCTGATTATCAAATATTGAAACAGTACTAATTTCATGAACTTCAATTGTACTTTGACTTAGGAATGGGGTTCATTCCCGTCAGGGTATTAGAAACCCAAAAGACTTTGAGAAATTTAAAAAATAGCCGTAACCTTGGTGTCAGTGTTTGGAAATGTTGCATTAAATTTTAAAAAAAGCCTGCATAATTGTGCAAATCTAAAGCTGCTGTGGTTTCACAAGAATGTAGATGGTGGTAGTGTGTTTGCCTGTTGTGCTTCTGTCAAGTAGTACAGTGTGTGTAGTTCACTTGTTAAGGTTTGGGTCTTTAAAGCTGGAGGTCTTGAATGCTTTCGGTTACAACTTTCACTTTGAGAGACAAATAAGTTCACTTCTGAGTCGCCTATTAAAATAACACTTTTATTGTCAGTGTGATTACTTAGTAACCAAAAGTAATACGGCTCTCTATACAAAAAGAGCTGCTGTCACTTGGTTATGAAATGCAGGTTGATTAACACAGGTCTCATTTGGCAAATTACAAGGCAAATGTATTGCCTTCGATAAGGGAGCCATGCAATGGATGAGGGCAAAATGGATATCCTGTCTATATCATTGTTGCAGTATTCTAAACAGAAGGGATTTCCCACCCAGGGCAGCCCGATGCTCGGGCAATATACAAAAGTCTAATGATCTTGTATGTGCCGTATTTTACACTGATGTTCCCCACACAGAATGTAGGGCATAAAATGTATGTTTGGACGCAACTACCCAGAAATTTTGCTACCAGTTTTAACACCATGTTGGTCTGAACACCTTGTTGCTGTACTGAATACTTAGCACCAAATAAATGCCTCGCTGGGGCTGTGTGTTTTTTTTTTTTTTAAGGTATTTTATTGTATTTTGCTACTTAGAATTCTTGTTAGCCAAGAAGGAAAAATGTCAGTGTGGGAGGCAGATTCCCCATAAGGATGTCATGAACAGCGAGTGTCTCTTTGTCTGGGTACTTCCCAAGACCATACCTCTTGTAGTTTCTGTAAGGCATTTGCACCTAAGACACTTAGTTTGTCTTCCCTGGCCATTTATCTTGAAAACCAACTGCTTAAACAGTTGGCTCAGGGTACCATGACAAAATCCTTTTACCCCAAGATATTTCCACTAAGAAGGCAGCAAAGAAATCTTGGCCGGATTTGTTAGCTGTTTAGCTGTCTGTCTAGATGCAGGTAGTAGCTCTGTAGGTCATTTGTCTACATCTGTTTCCTCTTTCTCAACCCCATTGGAGGCTGGCATGGATCTGTCTTTTCGCATGTCCTCTGGGGCTTTGTAGGCATCTGCTCCGGATGTCGAGGGGGAACCGTGGTTGATTTTTCTCAGAGGGTCCTAGAGGGATTTCCGATATTGTTCAGGGAGGCGATTTTGGGTTCTCTTATTGAATCTTGCCAAGGGTTTGAACCTCTGGTATTTTTTAGAGCTAATGTCCTTTCCAAGAAACTACAAAAACCAAAGAATGTTTCAGTCCATCCTAAGGATCCTCAAAGGAAATGGCAAGAGTTTACTGGGGGCTTTTCTGCCTTGGTGGCTCTAAAGCCTCCGTAAGGGGTTTTGAAACCTACTCCTCATTGGATCTCTACCTCTTTTCTAAATGGCTTAGGGAACCAGATTCCTCAAATGAGGATTCAGTGTCTGAGGTGTCTTTGTCCTATTCTTCACAAATACCTTTGGCTTTGGCTTATGGTTCTGGTGAAGAGTAGTCTGTTAGCCCTCATCCTCTTTTTGAGGAACTGTCCTTTGGGCGCACAATTGCTAAGGTGATGGAATACTGTGTGTGTGAATCTTGTGTCTAAAAGAGAAGATGCGAGTTGCTTTACGTGGATAATCCTAAACCATTGGCAGGATCTCTCTTGTTGGCTGCCTTGTTAGATACTTCTGTTGCTGCTTCCAAGTCTGCTGATTCTCAGCCATTACACCCCCCCCCCCAGGGACATTGTGTCCCTTAGTATTAATCCTTCTTTTATGTCCAAGATAGTGAATGAGTCGGTACAACTCCCTTCCTTTTTCCCTTCTCAATCTGCTAGTGAGAGGGTCCTGCATACCTTGGATATCCACAGACCGCTTCAGTAATATTTGGAAGGCCAATCGTAAGTCTGATCAGCTTTTTGTTTCTTTCATCCCAGGACATTGGGTTTGTCTGTTTCTAAGCAAACCATCCCCTCCTTTGATATCTAAGGCCATTTTCATTTGTTATACTTTTCATGGCAGATCTGTCTACTTCTGCTAGAGCTCATTCCACTAGGGCTGTTGTTTCTTCTGGTGCCTCCTTTTAAGGAGTTGGACATCCGCTCCATCCTTGGAGCTGCTACTTGGTCTTCAGTGCGTACCAATTACGGAGCATTATAAGTAGGATATAGTTTCTAGGGCCAGAGCAGGTTTTGCTGAAGCCATTTTGTATGGGTTTGTTGAGGGAGCTTCCCAGCTTTCCACTTCCCATTCTGTTTCTTGAGCTATTTTGCTCTCCCTTTTGTTTAGAATACTGCATTAGTGATCTAGAAGGACATTGTACAGTTGTATAAAATCTTACTATAACAGTAAATGTCCTTCTCTTCATATCCACAAAGCAACCACCACCAGAATTACCTGTTCTAAAGAATTAAAACCTTGCCTGTTATAAATAGGACCGGCTGGAGAGTCCGGTATGTATCCTAGAGACTACCCCTTCTCTGGAACAAGCTCTCCATTCATGTAAAGCAGAGTTCCTCCTTAACTCATTCCAAGTGTAACTTGGACAGTTGGCTGGGGAGCAGGAAAATCATCCCTAGTTTGGCACCTGTCTGTAATGGACACAGGCAGCCCTGTAAATCATTTCCCAGGACCCTGCTTGAAAATGTTTCACCTGCCAAACCCCTGCTGACACTTATCAAGTGTACCAGAACTTGTCAGAGATTTGGGATGCATGACTAGACTTAAAAAGGCTGTTGTGGTCAGTAGCTTAGTAAGCAGCTATGTATGAACCTGCATGGTGTGCCAGGCAAGTGAAGGATCCTATGCCTTCAGATGAATCGGCAGTAGAATTTGCAAGGGCTTATCTGTTTTTCCTTGTTTCATCCATCCACAACATCATGAACAAAGTAACATTTTTTAAATGTTTTCCTAATCTGTTATTCGCCCTCATTCTGGTGATGTCCTTACTGCTATTTTACTTATTTTGCAGATATTTTCTCGCACAGTCCTTGGACCCTTAAGTGTTTGTTCCCCTTGCAAAGAGGGGTGACTGTGGGGCCGCAGCAGATTTCAGAATCATGTTTGACAGAGGTATACTATGAGCAGTTTGGGGGTGGGGGGCAGTGTGCATAACTAATGATCTGATGTCAGATGTTCTTCGTGTTTCACTGTTGCAGTCATTACACTTGGCTTATCCTGTTGGCAGGCTACCCTCAGCCTGAATTCCAAAGTCTAGGTCCGGTGTCTGTTGCTGTCCCCGCTTCCCTGACGTCAGTGCGCCAGGGGTATAAAAGATTCAGCCGACGCCATTTTCTTCAGTCTTTCTTGCCGTGCGGTGCCTGAAGCATAAGCAAGTGCTGGTCGGCCGACTCCTGAGATTTTCGTGTTCATATTTCAGATCCGAAGTCTTCATTAAAAGCTAAGCACCCCGTTGGAGAAACTTTTTTCTTGCTCCAGACCGATGTCAGAAAAAGTTAATAATTGAATGTCTTGTGGGAAGCAAATACCTCATAAGGACTTTCATTCTTACTGTATTCCTTGCCTAGGCCCTGACCACAACGTTGCTAGTTGTCTGTTTTGTGCTAGATTTAACCAACGCACTATTAAGCGTCAGTACGATTTTGCATTACACTATTTTGGCAGCGGATTTAATTATATGATGTCGTCGGATAGCCATCCGACTACCGGAATTCACAAGAAACACAAAGAAAAGGACAGGCATCCGAGGTCAAAAACAGACGACGAGGCTTCTTCTAAGCCAGTCGTCTGTTCGCTGGTTCTCAGTGAGGCGCCTTCGCAGCCCCTGATTCCCGCTACTTTAGACTCGCAGGTCGCTACCGACTCCCACGTGGAGTCGACTAGGCCACTGGAAGCTCAAGGTATTGGACCTTCGGAGACTATTACCTCAGATGGGTCTGGAGCCGCTGAACAGGCATCGGCTTCTGAAGGTGTTTTCAGACCTACTCAATTATACCTTAAAACGACTTCAGCTTCAAAGGCAAAGACTAAAGCACCTTTAAAGACAAAGAAACCAGTACAACAGACTCATGGACAGGCCTCCATGCCCAATAAACAGATGCTCAAAATGGCCGAAGACTTAATTATTTGATCAGGGGTTCCCATCCCCCACCTGATAAAAGGCCTAGGCAAGAGACAGAATATGAATCTTCAGATCAGGTTTCCATTTCATCTGATTCCTCCTCTGATCAGGAATACTCTCTTCCTCCCTATGAGGATTCTGATGCTGAAGAATCTATCCCTTCAGCCTCTCCTGAGGATTACTCTTTTGGGGAAACCTTGCATACCATGAGGGAGCATTTCCACTGGGAGAGCCAAGATTTTTCAGAATCTAAGAAAAGGCTTAGAGACTTCCTTTTACTACCACAACACAGGTCCCTAGCTATTCCACCTGTGTTACATTGTTGATGTATTTTCAGAGTCCAGTCTGACCC
The DNA here is from genome assembly GCF_019279795.1 of Protopterus annectens. Classification (NCBI taxonomy): domain Eukaryota; kingdom Metazoa; phylum Chordata; order Ceratodontiformes; family Protopteridae; genus Protopterus; species Protopterus annectens. The sequence goes on along the minus strand of NC_056743.1, from coordinate 1,345,220,614 downwards.
CAGACTCCTTACCTCCAGCTCCTGTTAAGCCAGACAGGTACTACAGGGTCTCTGACTCTCATAAATTCCTTTTCAAAAACACTGCTAATGACCCAGAAACCATCTCTCAGGGTCCTAAAGGGGTCAAGGCTACCCCTGCAAAAAACCCTACCCCCTCTGACAGGAATTCTAGGGCATTAGACAGATGGGGAAGAAAGATTTACACTTCTGCTACCTTGGCTATAAGGACTTTAAATTGTCAGTTTCATATGCTCAAATATCAGCAATATATTATGTCACTGCTTAAACAGAAAATCTTGTTAAATTCTGAATGTGCAGAAAACAAAGAAATGCAGGATTTATTGCATGCAGCTGAACAAGTTGTAAAGCATACTTTGCAATGTGGTTTTGATTCTTTGGAGGCCTCCTGCAGAGCCGCTGTTATGGGTTCTGTCATCAGGAGGCATGCTTGGTTAAGGGAACAAAACCTGCCTGATAATGTCAAAGCAAAATTATTAGATGCCCCATTACAGCATGATACCTTGTTTGGTGTTAAAGCAGAAGAGGTGTTAAAGAAAATGGAGGACAAAGCTAAATCTATGCAAACGGTTAAGGATTTCTTACAGGTACAGCCTCCAAGATTTAGCAGACATTTGCCTACAAAGAATTGGTCCTTTCCAGTGTCAGACAGACCACAGAGGGGCAGATACAGACACCCAAGAGGCAGATCCCAGCCCCAAGGTTCGTACAGGTTTAAACAATGGGGTGCTTCTTCCTCCAAAAGTGGAGAAGACAAATCACAGCCATACAGGAAACAGTCTCAATGACTTCCCCCTGCCTGCTCCAAGCACTTATCTTCTGGCAGCACCTTTAGGGGGAAAACTAGCACTTTTTTCTCAAAATTGGCACATAATAACCCAGGACAAATGGGTCCTAGACAGTGTCACAAGGCTACAAGTTTCACTTCCATACCCTGCCAAGGACAAATGGTTCGCCAGGTCTGCCAAAACATCAATGGGCAGAGGCACAAAAGCAAGTCTCATTCCTCATGGACATGAGGGCCATTCAACAAGTACCAGAGCAAGAGCAGGGACAAGGATTTTATTCAAGACTGTTCTTGATACCAAGAAAGGACAAGACCTGGAGACCAGTACTGGACCTATCTATTCTAAACACTTTTCTGGATATACCAAAATTCAAAATGTTGACTCTACAGCAGCTTCTGCCTATGCTGGGCAAGAAGGCTTGGCTTGTGACTTTAGACCTAAAAGAGGCATACCTGCATGTCCCAATCAGACAAACATGCAGAAGATACCTCCGATTCAAAGCTGGCTCATTGCACTACCAATTCTCTGCACTGTCCTTTGGCTTATCTACTGCGCCCAGGGTTTTCACAAAGTGCCTGGCACCAGTAATTGCATTCTGCAGACAAAAGAGGAATACAAATATATCCTTACTTGGACCGCTTCATTCAAGCAGAGAACAAGGACATTCTACTACAGCATCTAGCGTTTGTAAAGAGATTTCTAACCGGCCTAGGGTTCACAGTCAACGAAAAGAAATCAAAACTAGTACCCTCTCGAGATAATATTCCTGGATGCAAGCTTAAATACAACTGCCCAGATGGCTTATCTCACGCCAGACAAACAAAGGCAACTGACTACCTATTTCAACCTGTTGGCAACAAAGGCCCAGTTATCTGCAAGAAAAATTCTGCAAGCTTTGGGCTTCATGGCATCCTGCATTCTACTAATTCCATATGCGAGACTGCATATGCGGAAACTTCAATGGTACCTAAAAAGTGTTTGGACTCGACATTGCCACAGCCTGGAAACAATAATTACCCTCATTCCCTGCCTGCAACAGGAGTTTCTATGGGCGAAGGCTTGTCACCAGAACAAGGGACAACCATTCACTTTACCCCCAGCCAGGCAGACAATAACAACGGATGCATCAGATTATGCCTGGGGGGCCCACATGGCAGGAAAATGTGTTCAAGGCACATGGTCCGCAAACCAAATGCATCTACACATCAATCAAAAAGAGATGCTAGCTGTTCAGAATGCCCTGACAGCCTTCAAGGACCTACTTCATCTGGGACAACTACTGATAGACAGACAACACCACGGTCATGTGGTATATAAACAAGCAGGGGGACACTCATCCTTACCCCCTTTGCAGACTAGCCATGAATTTGTGGGACACAGCATTGACTTACCAAGTACATCTGCAGGCACAATTCCTGCCAGGAAAGATAAATACTCTGGCAGACGAACTAAGCAGAAACCTCATGGATCCCCATGGATGGAAATTGGATCCACAAGTCATCAGCATGATAACAAGGAAGTGGGGATGTCCGGATATAGATCTATTTGACTCTCCTCACAACTACCAACTAAAAAGATTCTGCACAAGGACTTAGAACAGACAAGAATGGAAAGTGGCCGCCCTATCTTTCAGCTGGAAAAGCTTAGCAGTATATGCCTTTCCTCCACTGCCTCTCCTCACCAAGGTACTCCTAAAGGTCAGACAAGAGAAGCCAAAGATGATACTGGTTGCCCCAGATTGGCCCTGCCAGTACTGGTATCCAATCCTAAGGAACTTGTCTCAATGCCTGGCTTGGACCTTGCCTCAAATTCCTCATCTACTATCCCAACAAAACAATCAGATCCTGCACAGCCAACTAAAGACCTTAAATCTGGTAGCATGGCTGATAATGTAGTCATACAAAACGCGCCTCTCACTAAAGCTGTAATGGATGTCATCTTGTAGGCCAGAAGGCCCAGTACCAGAAAAGCTTACGCTGGAAAATGGAAGAGGTTCTGTGCTTGGAACCAGGCACAAGGAATTGACACAGCTATACCAAATATTCCTCAGATTTTGCAATACTTAACTGAGATGCTGGACAAAGGCCTATCCTTTTCATCAATTAAAATTCATGCCTCTGCCATTTCGGCTCATTACAATACAGAGCTACCAATCTTTTCTCACCCCTTGTTAAGGCAGTACTTCAGAGGAGCCAAAAACTTAAGGCCTCCAAGGAGATCACCAATACCTGCATGGGACCTCAATTTATGTCTTGGAAAAACTCGCCCTGCCTCCTTTTGAGCCAGCCGCTACAGTTGATGTAAAGTTTTTATCTTGGAAAACAGCTCTGCTCCTAGCAGTAACCTCTGCAAGACAAGTCTCAGAGCTACAGGCACTCATGGCTGTGAAACCTTTTATCATTTTTTATCCAGACAGGGTTTCTCTGAGGACAAACCCCACATTTATGCCTAAGGTGGTGTCCAGTGTGGCCCTTAACCAAACTATACATCTGCCTACTTTTTATCCAAACCCACAGAATAAGGGGGAGAGCATTCTTTGGACATACACAGACAGCTACGCTTCTACTTGAACAGAACCAAAGCTTTCAGACAGAGCACTACTAGTGGCATATGCTGCAGGTTCACAAGGAAAGGCTATCTCAAAGCAGACTATTTCAAAGTGGATAGGCCACTGCATTCGTTTCTGCTATTCACAACATGGCAAACCAGTACCTATGGGCATTAGGCCACATTTAGCCAGAGCAGCAGCCACTTCAGCAGCCTTCCTCAGGGGAGTACCAACCAAAGACATTTTGGAGGCTGCTACCTGGAGTTCAGTGCACACCTTTACAAAGCACTATCATTTAACACTCTACTCTAAATCCAGGGCAGGCTTTGCCACTGCAGTTCTGCTGGGCCTCCTAGCCGCTCCTAATGCTATTTAGCTCCAGCCTCCCAACCATAGCTTTGGGATTCAACCGAAGTGCAATGACTGCAACAGTGAAACACGAAGAACATAGTACAGTTGTGTACACTTACCATAAATGTAGATGTTCGAGTGTATTCACTGTTGCAGTCCAGGTTACCCACCCACCATCCCCCATATCTTTGCTGCAACTTATCTGCACTTCTGTAAGCTATACAACCTATGTGGTGTATTTGCTTGTAGATGAAGGTATAATATATTTTGGTGCATACATGTTTTATTGGCATATTAGCCTACCCTTTTGGGGGCACCTGACATCTGGGGTAAGAAAAACTGAAGAAAATGGCGTCTGCTGCATCTTTTATTCCCCTGGCGCACTGACGTCAGGGACGAAGCGACAGCAACCGACGCCGGACCTAGACTTTGGAATTCAGGCCGACCTGAGGGTAGCCTGCCAGCAGGATAACCCAAGTGTAATGACTGCAACAGTGAATACACTCCAACATCTACATTTATGGTAAGTGTACCCAACTGTACTTTTTCATTCTCCCTCAGCTAATGGGATTGGATAGGATCCTCAGATCCAACACTGCCATTCTACTAACCCGTGGCCTTCAACAAACTCTCAAGCTCATTCCCTACCCATAATGCACCACCCCTAACATCTCCATTCTTATTTGCTGCTTTAGCATCAAGATGTGGTCGCCTGCAGCTTATAAATCTACAGTGGGAGATAAGTGGATTTTTGATATTTTCTTTCTAAAAACTACTTTTATACGACTATTCCTTTGATCTTTAATTTCAATTTTAAGTCGTTCCTACTGTCCCTTTCATTACACTTTTGAGTGTAAACTTTCCTACCATCAGTAGGCCTAATTTTTCCTTCCCTTCACCCTTTTACACTTGGTGTATTATTCTTTCATTACCATAGTTGGTATTTTTGTCTCTTCACAAGATATTGTATAGTTCTTTAATATCGTTGTTGGTATTTACCTTTCCTCCTCTTCCTGCTAAAAAAAAAAAAAAAAAAGTTTAGTTTGTCTTGTTACATAGCCGTTTCTTTAAAAAATGCTTGTCTGAAAAAGGTCCGGGATTTAAGAAGTGTGAAAAGTCTGGCCATAAGTTGCCTTATTGAGATTCACACAATTTCTGTGTATATTGCTTTGGTCCAGAAAACTTAAATCAGGCTTGTCGAATCTGTAGTGGGTTCAGCCTCTGAGCACTTGCTGATGGACCAAATTGATTTTAAAAGGTTTGCTACCATCCTCCTTTTCTGAGGCCATTACTGGGGTTCGATTTCCCAAACTCAAATCCAAAGACCCTACAAAAAGGTCTAAGCCTTGTGATTTTCCAGCTTCTTTTTTTAGTTGAACTGAGAAAGAAGAAAGAGAAATTGGATCCGAAGTTACTTGCAGTCAGTCTTTCATTGCATCCAGTCACCTTTTTTTGATCCTACATCCTCTGATCCCAAATCTTTAAGGACAGCATATTCTCCAACTCTGGATCCAGTCCCATCCAGAGTACCCTGTCTATTTTTAGAGAGACACTCCAAATTGCAGCCCCTAGTATCTTCTCATTCCTCCAGGAGGCTCACTGAAGAACATGTGGGGAGAAGGATGAGAAATTCTTCACAGAGCAAATTCAGATGGGAGTTTTCACTGTTCCTACCCCTTTGGGTCAGGAAGTCCGATCATCTACTGTTCCACCCATTCAGCTCCTTCTGTCATCCAACCTGTGGTTTTAAGAGTCCTCTGATCTGAGCAGTCTGGGTCTGTCTGGTCCGGATCCAAAGAGCAGTGTCTTCGGATCAGAATAGTGCACAGCGGCTCCAACTCTTAGAGCTGGAGCATCCTTGTTGGAACCAAGAGGATGGAGTCTACTGGGTTTTTGGAGCAGCCTCTTTTTCTTGGAGCTTTGGCACTGGACAGCTTGGCTCCGACTTCCTCCTATGGTGGGTTGTTTTTGGAAAGGAGGGTGGCAACAGGCCAGAAACTTGCTTTCTCAGCTCTGTTGTCTTCCTTCTCCCTGGAGTGATCTACCTTTGAGGTTGTGAAGACGATGATGGTCTTCCTTTTTCACTGTTGCAGTCATCACTTGTGGGTTATCCCTGCTGGGTAGCCTTCTGCCGGCCCGAATACCAGAGTAAAGGATTTCCCTCCTGCGTTTGGTGCAGGTCGCCCGAGACTGACATCAGGTCATCAGTGCTATTAAGAGAGGCAGCCAACGCTATTACGTCAGGCTTTCTTGGCATGGATCCTGAAGCAGTTTGCAAGTGCATCAGTCGCCCATTGCCAGAGTGAGAGACTACTACTAAAGTTAAGTGCCCTGTTGGGGATTCTTTTCTTGCACTTTAACTGATGTCTGAAAAAGTAAATAACTGTCTGTTCTGGAAAACAAATAGCACAGAGACTTTCATAGTCTGTGTGCAACTTGCCTAGGCCCAGACCATGATGTCCCTGGTTGCCAGTTCTGTGCCTTAACGCTAGAACCGTCCATAGGAGAGCTGATTTTGTAGCTAGGCATTTCAGGGAGGTTGGTTACTCATGCAGATTGGCGTCAGTCGGTCAAATGACTGCTTAAATTCCCAAAAAGATAAGGAGAGATGGACCTCAGAAGGTTAGGCCCACAGACACAAATCGTAAGTCAGCCAGCCTACCTTCCACTAGTTCAGCTGAACTCAATGAGGTGCAGTCGCAGCCCCTGACAGCTGTCGAACCATCGCAGGCCTCTACCAAGACCTTTCTGGAGTCTGGTATGTTGCTGGATCAGGCTTTTTCAACAATCTTGACAGTCGCCAGCACCTCAGTTGGGTCCGGAGCCACTTTGCAGGCACCTGCTTCCGAGGAGGCTTTTCAGATGACTGACGCCAGCCAGGCTAAGACCCACTGCCATGCCACCAGCTAAAACCACTAGATCCATTGAATCTGAGGCCTAAGAGCAAGGCCACTCCTAGAAGAGCACCTTCCTCTGTGCTCAGTCCCCAGTTTCCTCCCACCTAACCAGCCCAGTCTCAACAGTTACTCAGACTGGCTGAAGATTTAATTAACCTCCTCGGGGGTAACCAGCCTGCTGCAGCTGCCCCACCCAAAAGAAAAAGGGATCATTCACCTGAAGTGCTTTCAGTCACAGTGCTGAGGACTCTGAATTTCTAGACTCAGGCACTGAACAGCAGCCCCTGACGGCCTTTGAGGATTCAGATGCAGAGGAATTCACCCCCCCCCCAGAGGACCTCTCTTTCGGGGAAACCTTAAATTCACTCAGGGAGCATTTCCATTGGGAAGCCCAGGACTGCCCCCAATCAAAGAAGAGGCTCAGGGAGTTTCTGGGCTTACCTCATCACAAGCCCTTAGCCATTCTACCCATCCTGGATGTGGTGAAAGATGCCTTCCTGGAGTCTGGCATCACCCCTGATGCCCTACCTCCTGCACTCATGAAACCTGACCGATATTACAGGGTACCTGACTTTCACAGATATCATTTTAAGAACTCTGCAGCTGACCCAGAAGTCATTACGCAGGGTCCCAAAGGGGCTAGGATCAGCTCCTCCAAAATCCCAATACCCTCTGACAAGGAGAGCATAGCCTTGGATCAATAGGGCAAAAAGGTCTAAACTTCGGCTACCTTAACCATTCGAGCCCTCAATTTCCACTTTCAACAAAACATGCTAGAATTAATCAAAAATGTCCACTTTACCAGAGAGTAGTACTACCAGAGAACTAGGAGATTTGATCCACTCCAGCTCCCGAGTAGCAAAACATTCCCTGCACTGCAGATTTGATGCTGTAGAAGCCCCTAGCAGAGCTGCAGTTTCAAGATCAGTCATCAGTAGGCATGCGTGGCTGAGAGCAACCTTTTCCAGACCAGGTCAAATCTAAGCTTTTGGACGCCCCCTTGGATAGGGAACTACTGTTCTTCCCAAAAGCAGAGGAAGTCATTAAAAAAAAATGGAAGTCAAGTCTGTCTATGCAGTCAAATACTTCCTGCAAGTACAGCCTCCCAGATGCAGCAGGAATTTTCCAACAAAACACTGGTCTTTTCCTGCCCAACACAAAGCTGTGCCTATGAGAGGACGGAGAGGTAGACCCTCCAGACAGCAGCAGCAAAGGCACAGGCAGTGGCCCTCTATCACTCCTAGGTAAGGGAGTTCTAAATCCACTCCTCACTCCAAAGACCTACAGTGACTCCCCCTCTCCCCTTTGCCCCCCCCCACCGCCCCGAGCATGCTAGGAGGAAGGCTGTCCCTATTCTTACACAAGTGGCAAACAATCACAGTTGATTGGTGGGTACTAAACATCATTTCAACGGGATACAGATTCACTTTCAAGGAAAGGCCCAAGATTTTCAGGATGTTCTTCGTCTTCCCTTGCTGCAGTCCTGACAATTGGGGTATAGTCCGCGTCCCAGTCGGCCCGAATACCAGAGTATAAGGCTGACGTCGGTCATGGCGCCTTAGACTGACGTCAGTACGTCAGGGTACTAATGCGCATGACCGACGCCATTTCCTCAGTCTTTTTTGCCGCATGGTCCGATGCAGAAGCAATTTTGCGAGTGCAGGTTGGCGTTCTGAGATTTTCCGAAACCGGAGTTTCAGACCGAATACAGAGTTGGCTAAGTAACCCGCTAGAACATTTTGGTTTTTCTTGCCTCAGTATTTAACCGGATGTCAGAAAAAGTGAATAACTGTATTTCTTGTGGGAAGCAGATACCGCATAGGGATTATCATACTTTGTGTATACCTTGTTTAGGGCCTGAGCACGGCGTTGTTGGTTGCCGCTCTTGTGCTAGATTTAACAAGCGCACTATTAAGAGGAGGCTTGATTGTGCTAGGTTAGTGTTTGGGAAGCGTTGCAATTATACTATGCCGTCGGATACTCCGGCCTGCTTCATCTAAGAAGCGCAAGGACAAAACAGTGAAGTCTAGGGTGAGGAACCGGCAGTCCCGGACGTCGGTCCTTTAGAAGGCTCAGGGGAGCCAGAGGTTTTGCCAGGAGTCTCTATGGAGTCTCAGGCAGATACTTTACTGTTACAGGATGTGCCCTCTCAGGAGGTAGGCCAGGCTGAGGGGCTTCTCAGGTAACTGTTCTTCCCTCTCTTCCCAAGGTAGTTAGGGCCTCTCCTTCTGTTGCCAAGGCTTCTTTTAGAGGAAGGCCAAGTTCAGCTTCTGTAGGGGCTTCTCCTAGCATTTCGGGCTCTGTGCCTAAGAAACATATGCTTAAAATGGCAGAAGATTTGATTACTCTGATTAGAGGTTCTATGCCCCACCTGATAAGAGGCCTAGGGTGGAACAGGAGTTTGATAGTTTTGAACAGTGTTCACAGGCTTCAGAGTCTTCTGTGGAAGACTTGCAAGAGTTTCCTACTTATTCTGATTCTGATGTGGATGATTCCACTCCTTCAGCTTCTCCTCCTGAGGATTTTTCATTTTCAGAGACTCTTCACTCCATGAGGGAGCACTTTAAATGGGAAGGCCAAGATTACTCTGACTCCAGAAAAAGGCTTAGGGAATTCTTGTTTTGCCCCAGCATAGGCCCTTAGCTATTCCTCCTGTGTTGAATGTGGTGGAGGATGTTTTTGCAGAGGCTTCTCTGAACCCTGATTCCTTGCCTCCTGCTCCTGTTAAGCCTGATAGGTATTATAGGGTGCCAGAAGCTCATAAGTATTTGTTTAAGAGTCCCAGGGCGGACCCAGAAACTGTTTCTCAGGGGCCTAAAGGTGTTAAAGCTTCTGTGGTTAAAAATCCTGTACCCTCTGATAAAGAAGCAAGGGCTTTGGATAGGTGGGGTAAGAAAGTATATACTTCTTCCACTCTAGCCATGAGGGCGTTGAATTGTCAATTTCATATGCTGAAATATCAGAATTATCTCCTTTCACAATTGAAATCTAAGGTGGATGCTTTGGCGGAAGGTATTGAGTGTAAAGAATTGCTGGATTTGGTTCATGTGTCTGAACAAGTGGGTAAGCATTCTTTGCAGTGTGGTTTTGATGCTGTTCAGGCCTCCTCGAGGGTGGCTGCTACTAGTTCTGTTCTTCGCAGACATGCATGGTTGAAGGATCAGAATTTAGCTGAGCATGTTAAGACCAGGATTTTGGATGCTCCTTTACAGTCTGATGTGTTGTTTGGACCGCCTGTGGAAGCAGTTTTAAAGAAAATGGAGGACAAAGCTAAGTCTATGCAGACTGTTAAAGATTTTTGCAGGTGCAGCCTCCAAGTTTAGTAGAAATTGGCCTGCTAAGGGTGGGCGTATCCTGCTTAAGGTTCCCAGTCTAGGGGTAGGTCTAGACGTGGTAGGGCCAGGGCTCAAGGTTCGTTTAGGCCTAGATCAGACAGTTCACCTGCTCAGACTTCTGGTGAGGGCAGGGGTCAGTCCTTTCGTAAGCAGACCCAATGACCTGCCTTTTCAGCTGCCAGTGGACTCTCGTCTGGCAGCTCCTTTGGGAGGAAGATTGTCTCTTTTCAAAGAAAATTGGGATTTAATCACTCAAGACAGATGGGTGCTGGATATCATTCATCACGGGTACAGATTTTATTTCCACACAATGCCCCTTTCAAAGGCATGCCAGATGTTCCTCCTCCACAAAGAAAAGAGGCTCACAAGCAAGTTTCTCAGTTACTCCAGATAGGGGCTATTCAGCCAGTCCCTGTGTCAGAAAGGGGCTTGGATTTTATTCTCGCCTGTTCCTAGTACCAAAGAAGGGGAACACGTGGAGACCAATTTTGGATTTATCTATCCTCAACACTTATCTGGACATTCCCAAGTTCAAGATGTTGGCGTTACAGCAACTGTTACCTCTGCTGGGCAAGGATCACTGGATGGTAACTTTGGATCTCAAGGAAGCTTACCTTCATGTGCCCATAAGGCTAAGTTGCAGAAAGTATCTGCGTTTCGAACTGGAGATTTTCATTATCAGTTCTCTGCATTGCCCTTTGGCTTATCTACTGCGCCCAGAGTATTCACAAAGGTTCTGGCTCCAGTGATAGCTTACTTCAGGCTTCAAGGCATTCAAATTTATCCTTACTTGGACGACTGCCTGATTCTGGCTCAAGAAAAGGAACACCTTCTACAGCATCTGGAATATGTCATAGCAGTGCTAAGATGCCTAGGGTATTCTGTGTGCGAAATAAAGTCCAGTCTAGTACCCTCTCAAGACATGTGCTTTCTGGGTGTGAGACTGAATACAGCAGCCCAGATGGCCTTTTTAACCCCGGACAAACAAAAGAGTCTGTCACTTTACTTCCATCAACTATCTCATCAGTCCGTGCTGACTGCAAGGACAGTCCTTCAAGCATTAGGGTTCATGGCATCTTGTATTCTGGTGCTTCCCAATGCCAAACTGCATATGAGGAAGCTGCAATGGTATCTCAAAATGTATGGACACAGCACTGCCAAGATTTGGACACTGTCATTCAAATAATACCTTGCCTTCAAAAGGAATTCTTGTGGTGGGCTCAGGAATGTCACCTAAACAAGGGACTCTCTGTGACCCGGCCAGAGGCGAGTCAGATTTTAACGACAGATGCCTCGGACACTGCTTGGGGAGCTCATCTAAATGGAAAGTGGATACAAGACAAGTGGCCTGCCAGACTACAGCATCTACATATCAACATGAAGGAGATGTTAGCAGTCCAGTTTGCATTGATGGCGTTCAAGGAGTTACTTCTTCCAGGGCAGGTGTTGATTCTGACAGACAACACAACTGTCATGTGGTACATCAACAAGCAAGGGGGAACACATTCTTATCCTCTATGCAGGCAAGCAATGATTTTATGGGAGACTGCGTTAAGCCTGCAACTGACTCTTCAGGCAAGGTTTCTGCCAGGAGCACAGAACTCCCTAGCAGATGTATTAAGCAGACAAATCATGGATCCCCACGGTGGAAACTGGATCTTCATGTATTTCAGAAATTGACAGTGTCATGGGGAACTCCAGACATAGATCTGTTCGCTTCTCCACTAAACCACCAGCTGCCAAAGTATTGCACAAAGGGGTTTCATCACACAGCTTGGAAAGTGGATGCTCTGTCTTTCAGTTGGAAAAACCTTCATGTCTATGCCTTTCCACCTCTACCTCTTCTTCCAAAGGTATTACTAAAGGTCAGACAGGACAGGCCAAGGATGATTTTGATAGCTCCAGATTGGCCTCGGCAACACTGGTACCCACTTCTAAGGAGTCTTGTAAAGAAGCCTCCATGGCCTTTACCTCTGATTCCTCATCTGTTATCTCAGAAGGACGGTCATCTGCTCAATGTCAAGCTTCAATCTCTTCATCTCACAGCTTGGCATATTCTGTGTTGAAGCATGGTAGGTCTCAGCTTCCTCAACAAGTTTTAAATGTGATTATGGAAGCTAGAAGGCCTAGTACTAGGAGAGTGTACGCAGAAAAATGGAAGAGATTTTTATTTTGGAGTACAGCAAAGAATTTGGAGATTTCAGAGCCTAATTTGAGTGTGGCTCTTCAATATCTTACTGAATTATTGGACAAAGGTTTGTCTTTCTCTTCCATAAAGATTCATGCTGCAGCAATTTCAGCTCACTATGATTGTGACCCACCTTTGTTTTCGCATCCTTTGCTCAAGCAGTTTCTTAGGGGGGCAAAGAATATAAGACCCCCACGTAGAGCTCCTACTCCTGCTTGGGATCTCAATTTTGTGTTGGAAAAACTTACTCTACAACCTTTTGAGCCTGCAGCTACTGCTGAAATGAAATATTTGTCATGGAAGACTGCTTTTCTGTTGGCTATTACTTCTGCAAGAAGGGTATCTGAGTTGCAGGCCCTTATGGCAGTAGAGCCCTTTTTGATTTTCCATAAGGACAGGGTATCATTACGTACTAATCCTTCCTTTATGCCTAAGGTGGTTTCTAGTGTGGCTTTAAACCAAACTATTCATTTGCCTCGTTTTGCAGATCCTCAAAATAAAGGGGAAAAGATTTTGCACACTTTAGATGTACACAGGCAATTGCGTTATTATTTAAGCAGGACTAAAGATTTTAGGCAGTCTCAGCAGTTACTTGTTTCTTTTGCTTTAAGTTCACAGGGCAAGCCTGTGTCAAAACAAACTATTTCTAGGTGGATTGGCTTTTGCATTGCATTTTGTTATTCCCATCATGGCAAAGAGGTTCCAGCTGGGATTCGGCCTCATTCCACTAGGGCTACTGCCACTTCAACAGCATTTCTAAGGGGGGTGGCAACTAAGGATATTCTGGAAGCAGCTACTTGGAGTTCAGTGCATACTTTCTCTAGGCATTATCACCTGCCTATATACTCTAAGACTAGAGCTGGTTTTGCCACAGCTGTTTTACAAGGCATGTTGTCAGCTCCTGCTACCTTATAATTTGCCAGCCTCCCTTACCTCTGCTTTGGGATTCTACCCAATTGTCAGGACTGCAGCAAGGGAAGGCGAAGAACATAGTACAGTTTTGTACCTACCATAAATGTAGATGTTCGAGGATTCCCTTGCTGCAGTCCAAACCCTCCCTCCTTCCCTCTGTGTTTCAGGGTGGTTGTGTAGGTGAGTTTACATGCTTATATTTTTTGTATATATTACTGTATATATTGTACATGTTTTTTGGTGCAGGTTGTTTTTGGGACTTGTCTTTTTGGGTCTTCTGACATCTGGGGCAAGAAAAGACTGAGGAAATGGCGTCGGTCATGCGCATTAGTACCCTGACGTACTGACGTCAGTCTAAGGCGCCATGACCGACGTCAGCCTTATACTCTGGTATTCGGGCCGACTGGGACGCGGACTATACCCCAATTGTCAGGACTGCAGCAAGGGAATCCTCGAACATCTACATTTATGGTAGGTACAAAACTGTACTTTTCCCAGACTTGCATGCAAACCGAAGAGCAGAGGCCATCTGCCAGATTCAAAAACTCTGTGTTCCGGGATCAGTGGAACCAGTGCCAGAAGGACAAGCTGGTAAAGGTTTCTACTCAAGGCTGTTCCTGGTACTCAGAAAAGAGAGCACCTGGTACCCTATTCTAGACCTATCCACATTAAATCTGTCCCTCCAAATGCCAAAATTCAAAATGCTGACCCTTCAAAACCTATTACCTATGCTGTCTCCAGACACCTGGCTAGTTGCCCTGGATCTCAGACTCCTACCTCCATATCCCCATTAAGGAATCCTGCAGCAGTTTCTACATTTCAGAGCAGGCTCAGAGCACTTTCAATTCTCTGCTGTGCCCTTTGGCTTGCCTACTGTTCCCAGAGTCTTGAAGTGCTTTGCTGCGGTCACTACCTTTTGCAGACAGCAAAACATCCAGATTTACCTCTGTTTGGGTGACTGCCTCATTCAGGCAGACACGAAGGGAAAACTCCTGCAAGATTTTTCTTTTTTCCAAACTCTCCTAACCTCTCTGGGATTCACCATCAACAGGAAAAAATCCCATTTCCAACCCACAAGACAGAGATAACCTTGCTAGGAGCCCACCTGGGTGCATCTGCCCAAAGAGCATTCCTTCCTGCAGAGAAGCAGAGCTTTCTTCCACTCAACTTTTCTCAGCTAGCTCACAAGACACATCTCACAGCAAGGAAGTTCCTGCAAGCGCTGGGATACATGGCTTCCTGCATCCTTTTGGTACCTTTAGCCAGGCTGCACATGAGAACTACAATGATATATCAAGAACCTATGGAGCCAACATTCACAGTCACTGGAACACCAGCTGCCTCTGATCCCCTGCGGAAGGAAGGAATTTCTGTGGTGGGCAGAAGCTTGCACCCCTAACAGGGGGCTACCCTTCACCACTATTCCCCAAGGCCAGACCATCGCCACCGATGCTTCAGACACAGCCTGGGGTGCTTATCTAGGAGACGTGCACTCGGGGCACCTGGGATCAAGGAGACTTTAAGCTCCACATCAACGTGAAGGAATTGCTGGTGGTACACAGAGCTATAATAGCATTCAGGAGCCAACTCAGACCAGGAGTTCTCCTGATCAAGACCGACAATACCACAGTTATGTGATGCATCAAATGGGGGAACACACTCATACCCCTTGTGCCGCCTAGCTATGCTTATCTGGCAGACAGCTTCAATGATGGGTCTGCATCTGATAGCCCAGTACATTCAGGGGAGCACAGCACCCTGGCAAACCACCTCAGCAGGAGTGTCCTGAACCCGCATGAGTGGCAGCTACACAAGGACACCTTTCTCTACATCATACACCTCTGTGGATTACCAGTGGTAGACCTCTTTGCTGCAATTCAAAATGGGCAGCTGAACTGTTTCTGCTCCAGGGAATTCTATCCACGAGCATGGAGGGTGGCTGCTCTCTCCTTTCACTGGGGCAACCTATTTGTGTACACTTACCCTCCCTTACCACTGATTCCAAGAGTACTTCTAAAGATCAGGGAGGAAGGGCAAAGGGCTATCCTCATTGCCCCAAACTGGCCCAGACAGCACTGGTACCCCCTTACTTCTCAGCCTAAGGAATTACCTGTTAGCCTACCTCTCACAGAAAAACTGCTAACCCAAGAAAAAGGGTCAGTACTGCACCTAAATCTTCACACACTCAGCCTATCTGCATGGCTTATACCCCAGAGGTGGATAACAGGCCATTACAAGTAAACAGGTCATGGATATCATTACAGGCCAGAAGGCCCAGTACCAGAAAATCTTATTCTGCAAAATGCAAAAGATTCACTGCATGGATGTTAATCGTGCATACAGCTGTAGTCATTACAGATGGGTTATCCTGCCGTCAGGCGGGTCCTCGGTCGGCCGAATTCCAAAGTCTAGGTCCGGCGTCGGTTGTCATCGCTTCTTCCCTGACGTCAGTGCGGCAGGGGTATAAAAGAGGCAGCCGACGCCATTTTCTTCAGTCTTTCTTGCCACGTGGTGCCCGAAGCAGAAGCAGTTCGCAAGTGCCGATCGGCCAGCTCCTGAGATTTACGAAAGTATTTCAGCCGAAGTCTTCTTTAAAGCTAAGTACCCCGTTGGGGAAACTTTTCTTGCCTCAGACCGATGTCTGACAAGGTTAATAATTGCATTTCTTGTGGGAAGCAAATACCGCATAAGGATTTCCACTCTTTCTGTATACCTTGCTTAGGCCCAGACCATGACGTCTCAGCCTGACGTTTTTGTGCTAGATTCAACAAGCGCACTATTAAGCGCCGGGCGGAGTTCGCCCATCATTATTTTGGCAAAAAATTTTATTATATCATGTCGTGGGATACACCAACTCCATTTATGAGCAAAAGACGCAAAGATAAGGACAGACGTCCGAGGTACGCACCGAGTACGGAGACCACGCTTAGGCAGACTACCGCTTATTCGGTTCTCAGCGAGGCGCCTACGCAGCCCCTGAGTACCGATGAAACTACATTACCGGTGACTTCAGTACCCGAGGTCGCAGGCTCCTCTGTCTCCATTCCTACTGCAGATACCGATGCCACTCTTGGCGGGGAAACTCAAAATTTAGTCAGGCCTACCATTTCTGAAGGCGTCTTCAGGCCTTCCTCCTTCTTTATTAAATCCTTCACTAAATCTAAAGCAGCCATGAAAACTAAAAAACAGGGTCTTCAGACCTCCTCTCAAGGCCCCATGCCTAAAAAGCAGATGCTTAAAATGGCTGAGGATTTGATTACTCTCATCAGGGGTTCTCAACCCCCCTCTGACAAAAGACCCAGAATAGAGGAAGACTACCCTTCCTCAGACCAGGCTTCTATTACCTCAGAACAATCTGAGGACCAGGATTACGCCTATTCCCCTTTCGAAGACTGATGCTGAGGAGTCTATTTCCTCGCCCCCCCCGAAGACTACTCTTTTGGGGAAACCCTGCATACATTGAGGGAACACTTTCACTGGGAAGGCCAAGATTACTCAGATTCCAAGAAAAGGCTCGGGGAATTTCTACTGCTCCCCCAGCATAGGCCCCTGGCTATCCCTCCTGTTTTAGATATTTTGGATGATGTGTACACAGAAGCCAGCCTTAATCCAGATTATTTACCTCCAGCCCCTGTTAAACCAGACAGGTATTACCGGGTTCCTGATTCTCACCACTTCCTTTATAAAAGCCATACTGCTGACCCAGAAACTATTTCACAGGGTCCCAAGGGAATTAAGGCCTTTACTGCTAAAAACCCTTTTCCTTCAGAGAGAGATTCCAGAGCATTAGAAAGGTGGGGAAAAAAGGTGTATACCTCTGCCACTTTAACTATGAGGGCATTAAACTGTCAATTCCATATGTTAAAGTACGAACAGTTTTTGTTATCTCAGTTGAAAAGCAAAATGACACAAACAGAACAACCAGATTTGAAAGAGTTGCAGGATTTGTTGCATGGTGCAGAGCAAGTGGGTAAACATATCTTGCAGTGTGGTTTTGATGCTTTAGAGGCCTCATGTAGAGCTGCTGTTATGGGGTCTGTTATACGTAGACATGCTTGGCTCAAAGAGCAAACCTTACCAGATCATGTCAAAGCAAAATTATTAGATGCACCACTTCAAAAAGATGTATTGTTTGGTCTTAAAGCTAAGGAGGTACTAAAGAAAATGGAGGAAAAAGCAAAATCAATGCAAACAGTGAAAGATTTCCTGCAGGTACAACATCCACGCTTCAGCAGAAACTGGCCTTCAAAAAATTGGTCCTTTCCAGCCACGGACAGACCTCAAAGGGGCAGATACAGACGCCCAAGGGGTAGAGGGCAACCTCAAGGATCTTGCAGAGCAAGACAGTGGCAAGCACCAACCCCAAGAGGTGGAGAAGATAGATCACAGTCATTTAGAAAACAGACACAATGACTTTCCCCTATACCTGCCAAGCAAAGCTTTAATGGCAGCACCTTTGGGCAGAAAACTGGCATTATTTTCAAAAAATTGGCATATTGTTACAAAAGACAAATGGATTCTCGACATTATAGACAGAGGCTACAGGTTCCACTTTCACACCCTTCCAAAAATGAGAGGCATGCCAAACCTGCCACAAAATCAAAGGGCAGAGGCACAAAGACAAATTTCCGCTCTCATGGATATGAAAGCGATTCAAGAGGTACCTGCAAAAGAACAAGGTCAAGGTTTTTATTCCAGTCTATTCCTGGTACCAAGGAAAGACAAAGATTGGAGACCTATCTTAGACCTATCCATCCTAAACGCATATCTACAGGTGCCAAAATTCAAGATGCTCACATTACAGCAGCTTCTTCCCATGCTGGGCAAGGAGTCTTGGCTGGTAACATTGGACCTCCAAGGAGGCATACCTGCATGTCCCTATCAGACAAGATTGCAGAAGATACCTCAGATTTCTTGCAGGTTCAACCCATTACCAATTCTCTGCATTGCCCTTTGGCTTATCTACTGTGCCCAGAGTGTTTACGAAATGCCTGGCATCAGTAATTGCCTTCTGCAGACTACAAGGAATATAAATCTACCCATATCTGGACAACTGCCTGATCCAAGTGGACAGCAAGGACATTCTATTGCAGCATCTGGCGTTTGTAATAAAACTGTTAAACTACCTGGGATACACAGTGAACAAAAAGAAATCAAAACTAATACCTTCTCAACAGAAAATTTTCCTGGGTGCCAGCTTGAATACAACCACCCAGATGGCCTACCTCATGCCAGACAAACAAGGGCAACTGTCTCAATACTTCAGCAAAATGGCAACTTTCACCAGGCTAACTGCAAGGAAAGTCCTGCAGGCTCTGGGATTCATGGCATCTTGCATCCTACTAATCCCATGTGCAAAGCTGCATTTGAGGAAACTTCAATGGTACCTAAAAAACTTATGGTCTCAACACAGCCACAGCTTGAAAACAATTATACCACTCATTCCATGCCTTCAAAAGGAATTTTTGTGGTGGGCTCAAGCATGCCAAAGAAACACAGGTCTCCCTTTCTGTGTACCTCAAGCAACTCAAATCATCACAACAGACGCCTCAGACTACGCCTGGGGAGCACACATGGCAGATCAGTGCATTCAGGGAAAATGGTCCCAAAAAGAGAAGCACCTACACATCAACCAAAAGCAGATGCTAGCCATGCAAAATGCTCTTATGACCTTCAAAGACCTACTGCATCCAGGCCAGTTATTGATAAGGACAGACAACACCACAGTCATGTGGTACATAAACAAACGGGGGGGGGGGGACTCATTCATATACCCCCTGTGCAGGCAAGCCATGACCCTATGGAATACAGCACTGGAATTGCAAATTCAACTATAGGCACAATTCCTGCCAGGGAAGGAAAACGCACTGGCAGACAACCTAAGCAGAAGTATGACAGATCACACGAATGGAAGTTGCATCCTCAAGTTTTCACAAAGATAAGTCAGGCATGGGGACAGCCAGACATAGATCTATTTGCTACCCACAGAAATTACCAGTTGAAAATATTTTGTTCAAGGACCATCATCCACAGGCCTGGAAAGTGGACGCACTCTTTCAATTCGACAACATTGACAGTTTATGCCTTCCCGCCTCTTCCTCTACTGACCAAAGTTCTATTAAAAGCCAGAGCAGAGGCCACAAATGATTCTCATTGCTCCAGGCTGGCCAAGATAACACTGGTATCCGCTCCTAAAGAGCCTGACACACTCCCCACCATGGATCCTACCTCTAGTCCCTCTTCTGTTGTCCCAGCACAACTACAAAACCCTTCACAGCCAGCGCAACACCCTAAATCTAGCTGCATGGAGAATTCCTTAATTTCCCAACAGACTCTTCTCTCCAAGGAGGTGCAGGATGTCATCTTGGAGGCCAGAAGACCTTCTACTAGACAAGCCTACTCCACCAAATGGAAACGATTTTGTTCCTGGAATCGAGAAAAGGGCCAGAATCCTTGGGTAATAAATATGCCTCAGATTTTACAGTACCTAGCTGAGATGTTGAACAGTGGACTTTCCTTCTCCTCCAAGATCCACGCTTCAGCCATTTCTGCACAATACAACACAGACCCTCCTTTATTCTCACATCCTCTCTTAAGGCAGTTCCTCAGAGGGGCAAAAAATATAAAACCCCCAAGGAAACCACCAGTTCCAGCTTGGGACCTCAACTTCATATTGGAAAAGCTGACCCTTCCCCCCTTTGAGCCAGCTTCTTCAACAGAGCTACAATACTTGTCATGGAAAACAGCCTTCCTTCTGGCTATCACCTCAGCACACAGGGTTTCAGAGCTACAGGTCCTCATGGCTGTGCAACCATTCATCATTTTCCATCAGGACAGAGTTTCCTTACGAACCAACCCTACCTTTATGCCAAAGGTAGTATCCAGTGTAGCTTTGAATCAGACTATCCACTTAACTACCTTTTATCCAAATCCACAGAACAAAGGGGAAAGACTACTACATTCCTTGGACATTCACAGACAACTTCGTTATTATTTGGACAGAACAAAGCCATTTAGGAAATCTGAGCAACTCTTTGTGTCCTATGCTACAGGTGCTCAAGGAAAGGCTATTTCCAAACAGTCTCACAACAAAGTTCCTGAAGTCCACAAGATACCTCACAAAATTGTAAGCCCAGCACGGCTCAAAGAATCAGGAACCACGATAATACTGCAGTTAGTTTCTTTTATTAAAAAACATGCACCAACGATGACACTGGTAGTTGAGCGCTTTCATCTAGTAACTCTAGATTTCTTCAGAACATCAGTCAAAGTGTGTGATACACTTTAAATACCTTAATTACCCGCCTTTTTCTAAAAACAATTAACCAATTGCATACATTTAACCCTAAACATCTCATATGCATTAACAAATACATCTCTATCTTAAATAGCCATCATATCCATCTAAACTCTAATACTAACTTACAATATGTGAAGATTGTTGGCTAATTTTTGCCTAATTGTATGTATTCAAATAGAGTTATTAGTGTTGTTGCTGCATTACTTTTTGTAGGTTGTGAGTGTGTTTGCGTGTGGTATCCCTTACTCCCTCGAGCTAGGCCCGTTTAAGTTAGAGGACCTAGTCCTCCTTGTGGTGTTTGTCTGGCTGTCTAGGTGCGTCTCTCATTTTAAGTTGAGAACTGTTTTATTTAGAGGTTCTCCCCTGTGCCCTCAGGCTTTAAGAAGTGTACAAAGTGTGCCTATAAAATGTCTATCACAGACGGACATTCGGTGTGTGTTTACTGTCTTGGAGCCATCCACCTTCAGGAGTCGTGCAGTTTCTGCCACGCCTTTAGTCCTCGGGTGCTCCAAGAGAGGAAAAACAAATTGATCCTAAAGGGACTGCTAAAACCGTCCTTTGAGGAGGATTTAGGTTCGGCTCCCAGCTCCCAGTCGAAGTCTAAATCCTCCAAATCCAAGAAGAGGTCTCCGGCTCCATCTATTGTTTTGGTGCCACCTTGTAAAATTACCATTGTCGAATCTGTTTCCTCTGCTCCACCGACATCGGGGCCGCAGGAGGTAGCTGTGTCGACTGAGTCTGCGTCCGCTCCGATGATTTTGGAACCGATTCTGAGCCGGTCGCCAAGTTTGAGGCAGGCTTCTCCAGATAGGAGTTCTAGGTCTCCATCCATTTCCTCCAAATCCTCCAGGCTTTCCGATTTGGATGTAGATAGGGTGGTGCAGAGGCTCCTACAGTCAGCGGTGTTGGCCAAACTTTTCTCTGCTCCGACCCAGTCGGCTCCGGAGCCAGCTCTGTTAGTTGTGCCTGCTATTCCTCCTCCGAGCGCATCCTTGTCGTCTGAGCTGGTAAGTTCCGCTCCGAGGGACGTGCCGGCGCTAATCCCCCAGCGGGGTTTATTGGTGCCCGCATCGGCTCCGACCTTGTCTGTTCCATCCTCAGGGTTCGGGACTCGGGTCTCCTCGGTTGGGCCTGAGGGGGAGGTCTCTGAACACCCTTCGGTTCCGAGCCTCCCCCTTGGTGCCTTGGCTGCAGGGACACCGGTCCCGGTCATGGTCTTGGAAGGTGGTCGGTCCTCCGATTCAGGAGGTCCCGCCTTCGAGGCTATGTGGAGCGCGCTGGCTAGGTCAGCTACTTCTCTCGGATCGGTTCTTCCGTCCCCCACAATACCGTCGAGAGCTTTTGACACCCACATATCCTTGGATAGAGCGCTAGGGCCTAAGGATACCCCCACGAGTGGTCCCCTTCTTTCTGAGGGGCCCCCAGAGCCTGTGCCTGAGGAACCCCCCCCCCAGAAAGAAATCCTGCAAGAGGAAGCACATACTCCCAGGACGAGTCTCTCACTTCCTATACTGACCTCGAGGAATCGGAGGGGTCCCCAGGGTCTTCCTCTGAGGAAGTTTCGTTCTCCGATATACTGGAGATTTTGAAACTAAGAGGAGACTGGCCCTCCAAAACCCCCTCTGAGGAGGAGTCTGTATTCCTTATGGCCTTTGGCGCTCAGCCGTCCACCTCCTGGGTGTCTCCACCCTTCGAGCTCTTGGACCTTATTTGTCGGAGGGTGTGGGAGACTCCTGACTCCGTGGAGCCTGTTCCTCGACGCCCCAACAAATTTTTGTCTGCTCCCCCAGGGAAAGAATTTTTGACAAAGGGAGTCCCGGTAGATGCTATGGTGGTGGCGGCTGCCACACAGAAGGAAGTTGCTGAGTCTTCCTCTTTGGTCCATCCTCCTAACAAGGAGTCTAGGACTATGGATTGGTACGGGAAACATACACTGTCTTCAGCGACCTTTACCTTGCGGTCACTGAATTATTTGTCACATTTCACGTGGCTCCAGAGATCTCTCCTTAAGGATTTAGGAGGTACTAACAGGTAACGTGCCTGAGGAGGTGGCTCAGACTGTCAACGCTCAGCTCTCTACCCTCAACTCCATTGCTAACTCGTCCATGCGACTGCTTTCGTACGCGGCCGAGGGAGCTAGTAGGGCAGCTAGTTCAGGGGTGGCCCTCGGGAGGCAAGCCTGGCTACGCCTGTGTCACTTTGCGGAGGCCTTTAAGTCTTCCTTTACTGATGCCCCCTTCGATGGTTCCTCCTTGTTCGGGACCAAAGTGAAAGAGACACTCACCAGGTGCGAGCAAGAGGGAAAGACCTTGTCTGCCATGGGAGTCCCGTTTTCCCTCCCGTCGAGGCCTTATCCCAAGGCTCAGCGAGGGGGAAAGATGCGGTTCAAAAAATCTCAAAGGTCTTTTCCTACCGCACAGGGTGAGACCCCCCCCCCCCGAGGCAGGGGAGGGGGGTCGTATGCAGGGAGACGTCGCCCCAGAGGCAGAGGGGGCCCCCGCAATTCTGGGGACCGTGATTCCTTTTGCGGTTCCCCATACTCTCATTCCTGAGGGTGTGCCCGGCTGTGCTTCTCCGGAGCCAGTCAGGGGTCGAATTTCCCGGTATCCAGAAGCCTGGGTCAACATCACCTAGGACAGATGGGTATTAGGGATAATCGCCGGAGGTTACACCATCCCATTTCACTCCACACCCCCTCCCCCCATCAAAAGGATCCCAGACGTTCCACCCAGTCAAAGGGGTCATGCAGCAACAGAGGTTTCTCAGCTGCTAGAAAAAGTAGTCATCCAACCAGTCCCCTCAGATCGGATTAGGGACTTACTCGAGATTCTTTTTGGTGCCAAAAAGAACAGGGGACCTGAGACCCATTTTTGATCTCAGCCGACTCCATCATTACGTACACGAGTCCAAATTCCGGATGGTCACGCTACAGTCGATTCTCCCATTATTGGGAAAGGAAGTATGGATGTGCTCCATCGACCTGAAGGATGCTCATTACCACATCAAAATGGGCAGAACATCCAGACGTCATCTACGCTTCCGGCTGGGAGCCAGGCACTTCCAGTTTTGAGCCCTGCCCTTTGGTCTCACCACAGCCCCCAGGATGTTCAAGTGCATGGCAGTGGTGACGGCTCACTTGAGACGTCAAGGATTCCAGGTGTTTCCTTACCTGGACGACTGGCTCCTATCTGCCCCCACCAAGCATCTACTTCTTCAAAACAGAGATACTGCTATCGATCTTTGTCACCAGTTAGGCATCACAATAAACTGGAAAAAATCTGCCTTGCTATCCTCACAGGGTGTCTCATTTATAGGAGCAGAGTTGGACACTATTAGATTAAGAGCATTCCTACCTATGGAGAGGATCACAGGGTTGCAATGACCGGTTCGGATGATGATGTCTCTGACACGTGTGAGGGCAAGACTAGTTCTTCAGTTACTGGGGACAATGGCGTCCACTGTCATGATGGTCCCGTTAGCGAGGTTACATATGAGGATCCTACAATGGCTCCTATTCGCCCAATGGTCCTTCCAAAAACTACCGCTATCCCATCCTATCTTAATCACAGGCAAATGCAAGCAGGACCTCAGTTGGTGGCTATGCACCAACAACTTAGACGTAGGGAAACCCTTTGTTCCACCCAACCCGGTAGCCACAGTGACCACGGACGCCTCCCGGATAGGGTGGGGGGAGGCATTATCTCGGCAGGATGGTCCAAGGCACATGGCAGGAGCACGAGATAGACTTGCACATAAATGTCCTGGAGATGAGGGCAGTGCTCCTAGCATTACAGGCACTTCAGGATGTCCTCCCTCTAGGGACTATTGCTATACACTCTCAGTAGTGTGGTATCTCAACAAACAAGGAGGAACCAGATCGTACCCACTATGCAGGGAGGCCATGAGAGTGTGGAATTGGGCGATAGCTTCCCAACGGGCCTTGGTGGCAACGCACCTCCCGGGGAAAACCAATGTGATTGCAGACAGACCTAAGCAGGGCGATCCTCATGCCTTACGAGTGGTCCCTGAACCGCCGGGTGGTGGACAGTATATTCAGCAAATGGGGTCAGCCTTGCTGCGATCTGTTTGCCAGCCCCCTCAATGCGAAATGCAGCATCTACTTCTCGCTGATCCTCCCACTGGGGGAATCTCCAAGGGACGCTCTTGCGCACAATTGGCCCTCGGGTCTGCTGTATGCTTTCCCTCCATTTCCCCTTATCTCGAGGGTGATTCAGAAAGCACTATCCTTGGGAAGCAAATTGATTCTGATCGCGCCACACTGACCTCAACAAGTATGGTTCCCCTTCCTTCAACCTTACATCGTGGATGCTCCTTGGACTCTGGACCTCGTCCAGACTTGCTGACACATGTCGGGACAGCTCCAGTCCTCCCTGGAGACCCTCCGGCTGACCGCCTGGCTACTCCACTTCCATCCGTAGTCAGGTGCCATGATTTTTCTCCAGACGTGGTCCATATTCTTTCATCCTCTCATAAGCCGTCCACTAGGAAGATCTATTCTAGCAAGTGGAAAAGGTTTTCAATATGGGCCCAGTCCAAAGGTATTGACCCCTACACAGCCCCCATTGACTCTGTGTTGGACTTTTTATCTCATTTATTCTGCCAAGGATCTGCTTCAGCCACCATCAAAGTTCAGCTAGTGGCTATTTCAAATTATCATGTGGCTTATGAACCTATCTTAATGGCACACAGGCTGTGTAGAGCATTCCTGAAAGGCACTCTTCTCCTTCGTCCCCCCGTATCTCAACCTGTTTTGCCCTGGGACCTCAATTTTGTTCTGCAGGCCCTCACTCTCCCACCCTTTGAGCCCGTGGCTTCCTGCGATTTAAAATTTCTTGCATGGAAATCTGCCTTTAGTCTAGCCGATGTGATCGCTATCAAAGTCTCAGAACTCCAGGCCCTATCAGTCAAACCCCCATACTTTGTATTCCATAAAGATAGTCTCTCTCAGACCAAATCCATCCTTTCTTCCCAAAGTGGCTTCCTTATCTAATATTAATCAGTCCATTGAGCTGCCGGTCTTCTTCCTCAACTTCTCCAATAAGGCAGAGTACCAGTTTCATCTGTTGGATGTTCATAGGCAACTACGCTTTTATCTACACAGAACTAAAGATTGGTGGAAGTCAGACCAGCTCTTTGTTTCATTCTCAGAGAATCGCTTGGGGTCTGCGGTTTCCAAGGTCACCATCTCTAGGTGGATAGCTGGTTGTGTCTCCTTTATTTATCAGGCAGGGGGAAAGAGCCTGCCTTTTCCAGTCAGAGCACACTCTATCAGAGCAGTTTCCACTTCCACAGCCTTTCAGGCTAGGTTATCGATGGGTGATATATGTGCGGCTGCAACATGGGCTTCTCTTCACACGTTTGTTTCCCATTACAAATTGGATGTGGTGTCCAGGGGCAGATCATCTTTTGGCTCCACGGTGCTCAGGAGTATTCTCCATTGAGTTACCCAGGATGTAGGTGCTAGGGACGCTGTCCCACAAGTGAAGAATGTAGGCGAGATAGGACTACATAACATCAGTTAGTTATGTACTCACCATAACGTTAGATGTATGTAGTCCATCTCGCCTCACATTTTTCATTACCCCCCCCCACCACCACCACCACCACCACCACCACCGTCCCCCACGCCTGGAGAATTTGGAGGATCTCCTTGTACTTTTGACGTTAGAGTCCCTTGGGATAATTTGTTGGACCTCGTTGTTATGGGTGTGTGTGTATGTTTGGGCGATGGATACGATACTTATGTTGGCAGCAAACTAGATCTGGGGATGTGGAGCAGTGTCCAGCCAATCAAAGACTTTCGAGCTAGTAAATAGGCAGTGTCTGAGCCGACATTCGGCTCCGCACCCACAAGTGAAGAATGTGAGGCGAGATGGACTACATACATCTAACGTTATGGTGAGTGCATGACTAACTGATGTTCATCGTGCATACAGCTGCAGTCATAACAGATGGGTTCTCCTGCCGTCAGACGGGTCCTCGGTCGGCCGAATTCCAAAGTCTAGGTCCGGCGTCGGTTGTCGTCGCTTCTTCCCTGACGTCAGTGCGACAGGGGTATAAAGGAACCAGCCGACACCATTTTCTTCAGTCTCTCTTGCTGCGCGGTGCCCGAAGCAGAAGCAGTTCGCTTGTGCCGGTCGGCCAGCTCCTGAAATTACGAAAATTTGGAAACCGAAGTCTTCTTAAAAGCCAAGTACCCCGTTGGGGAAACTTTTCTTGCCTCAGACCGATGTCAGACAAAGTTAATAATTGTATTTCTTGTGGGAAGCAAATACCGCATAAGGATTTCCATTCCCTCTGTATACCTTGTTTAGGCCCAGACCAGGACGTCTCGGTCTGTCGCTTTTGTGCTACATTCAACAAACGCACTATTAAGCATCGGGCGGAGTTCGCCCAGCATTATTTTGGGAAAGCATTTAACTGTACTATGTCGTTGGATACTCCGACTCCGGTTTTGTCTAAAAAATGCAAAGATAAGGACCGACACACGAGGTCCGTGGCCTCTACTGACACCACGCCAAAGCCGGCTACATGTGGTCCGGTTCTCAGCGAGGCGCCTACGCATCCCCTGACTACCGACGACACTTACTACTTTGATGGTGTCTCCTGTGCCCGAGGTCGCAGGCTCCTCTGCCCACACCCCGACTACAGATACTGAAGCCACTCTTGGCGTTGAAACTCAGAATGTGGACAGGTTCACCTCCACTCAAGGTGTCTTCAGACCTTCCTCTTCTTTCTCCATCAAGGCTTTCACTAAGTCTAAAGCATCCATGCACTCTAAGAGACCAGCTACACAGGGCCCATCTCCAGGCCCCATGCCTAAGAAACAGATGCTTAAAATGGCTGAGGATTTAATTACTCTTATCAGAGGTTCTCGGCCCCCATCGGATAAAAGGCCCAGAGTGGAGGAAGATTTCCCCCTCCTCTGATCAGGGCTCCATTATTTCAGAGCACTCTGATGATCAGGAACATTCTTACTCCCCTTTTGAAGACTCTGATGCGGAGGAATCCATCCCTTCTGTATCCCCCCCTGAGGATTACTCATTTGGGGAAACTTTGCATACATTAAAGGAACACTTCCACTGGGAAGGCCAAGATTTTTCAGATTCCAAGAAAAGGCTCAGGGAATTTCTCTTGCTACCTCAGCACAGGCCTCTGGCTATACCTCCTGTCTTGGACATCCTAGATGATGTTTACTCAGAGGCCTGCCTTAACCTGGACTCTCTACCTTCAGCTCCAGTTAAGCCTGACAGGTACTACAGGGTTCCTGACTCGCACCAATTTCTATACAAAAGTCATGCTGCTGACCCAGAAACCATCTCACAGGGCCCCAAGGGAGTTAAGGCCTCCATTGCTAAAAATCCATTACCTTCCGAGAGAGATTCCAGATCCTTAGAAAGGTGGGGAAAAAAGGTATATACCTCGGCTACCTTATCCATGAGGGCCTTAAACTGTCAGTTTCATATGCTAAAATACCAGCAGTTTTTGTTATCACAATTGAAAAGTAAAATGTCACAACCTGAACAACCAGACTTGAAGGAGTTGCAGGATTTGATGCATAGTGCAGAACAAGTGGGTAAGCATACCTTACAATGTGGTTTTGATGCTCTAGAGGCTTCATGTAGAGCTGCTGTTACAGGATCAGTCATACGTAGGCATGCCTGGCTCAAGGAACAAGCCTTGCCTGATCATGTCAAAGCTAAATTACTAGACGCCCCTCTTCAAAAGGATGTACTATTTGGTGCTAATGCTGAGGAGGTATTAAGGAAAATGGAGGAAAAGGCTAAATTAATGCAAACTGTGAAAGAATTTCTACATGTACAACCCCAACGTTTTAGTAGAAATTGGCCTTCCAAAAACTGGTTCTTTCCTGCCACGGACAGACCCCAAAGAGGCAGATACAGGCGCCCGAGGGGCAGAGGACAATCCCAAGGATCGTTTAGAGGCAGACAATGGCAAGCTCCTACACAAAGAGGTGGTGAGGATAACTCGCAATCTTTCAGAAAGCAAACCCAATGACTTTCCCCTTTGCATGCCAACCAAGTCTCAAATGGCAGCCCCCTTAGGAGGAAAGCTGGCATTATTTTCATAAAATTGGCGTATTGTCACAAAGGACAAATGGATCCTGGACATTATAAACAGAGGCTACAAATTCCATTTTCACACCCTTCCAAAAATGAGAGGTATGCCAAACCTGCCACACAATCAAAGGGCAGAGGCACAAAGGCAAATTACAGATCTCATAAACATGAAAGCTATTCAAGAGGTACCTACGAACAAGGTCAAGGTTTTTATTCCAGGCTATTTCTGGTGCCAAGGAAGGGAAAAGATTGGAGACCTATTTTGGACCTATCCATCCTAAACACATTTCTACTCGTACCAAAATTCAAGATGCTCACTCTACAGCAACTTCTTCCCATGCTGGGCAAGGAGTCTTGGCTGGTAACATTGGACCTCAAGGAGGCATACCTGCATGTCCCAATCAGACAAAATTGCAGAAGGTACCTCCGATTTCTTGCAGGTTCAACCCATTATCAATTCTCTGCATTGCCCTTTGGCTTATCTACTGCGCCCAGAGTATTCACAAAATGCCTGGCATCAATAATTGCCTACTGCAGACTTCAAGGGATACAAATATACCCCTATTTGGACGACTGCCTGATCCAAGCGGACAGCAAGCACATTCTTCTGAAACATCTGGCTTATGTAATAATGTTGTTGAACTCTCTGGGATACACAGTCAACAAAAAGAAATCAAGGCTAATACCCTCTCGGAAGATAATTTTCCTGGGTGCCAATTTGGACACAAACACCCAGATGGCCTACCTCACGCCAGAGAAGCAGGGGCAACTAATTCAATACTTCAGAACACTAGCAAATTGCACCAGGCTGACTGCAAGGAAAATCCTACAGGCTCTGGGATTCATGGCATCTTGCATCTTACTAATCCCATTTGCAAAGCTGCATATGAGGAAACTACAATGGTACCTGAAAAACATATGGTCTCAACACAGCCACAGTTTGGAAACAATAATACCACTAATTCCATGTCTGCAAAAGGAATTTCTGTGGTGGGCTCAAGCATGTCAAACAAACACAGGTCTTCCATTCAGCAAGCCTCAAGCAAATAAAGTCATCACAACAGACGCCTCTGACTACGCCTGGGGGGCGCACATGACAGATCGGTGCATTCAGGTCAAATGGTCCCAAAAAGAAAAGCACCTTCACATCAATCAAAAAGAAATGCTAGCAGTAATAAATGCTATTATAGCTTTCAAGGACCTTCTACAACCAGGTCAACTATTGATAAGAACGGACAACACCACAGTTATGTGGTACATAAACAAACAGGGAGGAACACATTCTTACCCCTATGCAGACTGGCCATGTCACTTTGGAACATGGCCATGGACTTACAAATGGAACTACAAGCACAGTACTTGCCAGGCAAGGAAAACACGCTGGCAGACAACCTAAGCAGGAATATGACAGATCCACACGAATGGAAATTGCATCCAAAAGTTTTTACAGAAATAATCCAAGAATGGGGAAGGCCAGACATAGATCTCTTTGCCTCCCACAAAAATCATCAATTGATAAAATTCTGCTCAAGGATTTTCCATCCAAAGGCATGGAGAGTGGACGCTCTCTCTTTCATTTGGACATCGATGACAGTTTATGCCTTCCCACCTCTTCCTCTGCTGCCCAAAGTTCTATTGAAAACCAGAGCAGACAGACCAAAGATGATTCTCATTGCTCCGGACTGGCCAAGGCAACACTGGTACTCACTCCTGAGGAGCCTGACGCATTCCCCACCGTGGACCCTGCCTCTAATGCCTCTTCTGACTCAGCACAGCTTCAAAACTCT
Source organism: Protopterus annectens (assembly GCF_019279795.1). Taxonomy (NCBI): domain Eukaryota; kingdom Metazoa; phylum Chordata; order Ceratodontiformes; family Protopteridae; genus Protopterus; species Protopterus annectens. Next base: position 1,345,190,388 of record NC_056743.1, on the reverse strand, counting down.
TCACAGCCAGCTAAAAACACTCACTCTAGCCAGATGGAAGATTCCTTAGCATCACAACAGGCCCTACTCTCCAAGGAGGTGCAGGATGTCATTTTGGAGGCCAAAAGGCCATCAACTAGAAAAGCTTACTCTGCAAAATGGAAACGTTTTTGTGTCTGGAATGAGAAAAAGGGCCAGGATCCTGGAAAACTGAATTTACCTCAGATACTACAATATTTGGCTGAACTGCTAAGCAGTGGACCTTCATTCTCATCCATCAAAATCCATGCCTCAGCCATTTCTGCAGAATACAACACTGATCCACCTTTATTCTCTCGCCCTCTCTTAAGACAGTTCCTCAGAGGGGCTAAGAATTTAAGACCTCCAAGGAAACAACCAATACCTGCTTGGGATCTTAATTTAATTCTGGAAAAACTGACCTTGCCTCCCTTTGAGCCAGCTGCCTCATCAGATTTGCAATATTTGTCCTGGAAAACAGCTTTCCTTCTGGCTATCACCTCAGCTCGTAGAGGTTCAGAACTACAGGCTCTCATGGGTGTCCAGCCTTTTATCATCTTCCATCAGGACAGAGTTTCCTTACGAACCAACCCGTCCTTTTATGCCTAAAGTGGTATCCAGGGTAGCTTTAAATCAGGCCATACATTTTACCTACTTTTTATCCTAATACTCAAAACAAAGGGGAGAGATTACTACATTCCTTGGACATCCACAGACAACTGCATTATTATTTGGACAGAACAAAGCCTTTCAGAAAATCAGAACAGCTCTTTTTGTGTCCTATGCGGTGGGAGCTCAAGGAAAGCCAATTTCCAAACAGACAATCTCAAAATGGATAGCCCACTGCATACGCTTTTGCTATTCCTTTCATGGCAAAACTGTACCTACAGGCATTAGAACTCATTCCACCAGGGCCACAGCCACCTCTGCAGCCTTTCTCAGAGGAGTTCCTACCAAGGATATTTTGGAAGCAGCCACTTGGAGTTCTGTGCATACCTTCTGCAAGCACTACAACCTACCATTATACTCCAAATCTAGAGCAGGCTTTGCCACTGCAGTCTTGCAGGGCATTTCGGCTCCTCCTAGTTCCACCTAGTGCCTACCACCCCTTTCTTAGCTTTGGGATTCTACCCATCTGTTATGACTGCAGCTGTATGCACGATGAACATAGTACAGTTTTGTACCTACCATAAATGTAGATGTTCGAGTGCTAATACAGCTGCAGTCCAGGTTTCCCTCCCTCCTTCCCCTCTTGGGACAGGCCTATAGGCTAACACATCCTCATACAACCTGATTGGGGTATTCATTTAGGATGTATTTGCTTGCAACTACTGTGTTTTGATTATATTGCACTGCATTATTACACAAATTTATGTATTGCCTTCCTTCTGGGGGCACCTGACATCTGGGGCAAGAAAAACTGAAGAAAATGGCGTCGGCTGGTTCCTTTATACCCCTGTCGCACTGACGTCCGGGAAGAAGCGACGACAACCGACACCGGACCTAGACTTTGGAATTCGGCCGACCAAGGACCCGCCTGACGGCAGGAGAACCCCATCTGTTATGACTGCAGCTGTATTAGCACTCTAACATCTACATTTATGGTAGGTACAAAACTGTACTTTCTGCAGCTACTTGGGCATCCTCTCATACCTTTATCTCTTACTATAAATTGGATTTGGTGTCTGGAAGAAGGGTGGCTTTTGGCTCTTCAGTGCTCCGGAATATCCTTCCTTGAGGACCTCCCAAGTTTTTTGGTAGTTGGGGACTCTGTCCCACAGGTTGATGATAAATGAAGTTTCCTACTTCAGATAAAGAAGTTATGTACTCACCATAACGTTCCATCTGAGTAGGTAACTTCATTTGTCAGCAACCGACCCTCCCTCCTTCCACCTATCCTGGTTCTTTGGTTTCCTGATCACTAGTATGGTTTACCAGGTCATTTGTTAATCCTTAGGTTAGGATTCTCCAGGTTGTTGCTTTGTCATGGTGAGATTATGTAAATGGGCAAATGCGATCTGGGGATTGGAAGGAGGTGGCAGGGCATTATGGGTAAGGGGGAGGAGCTTGGAGCTTGGATCTCTAGCTTGGAAAGCTGCCAGCTCGGATCAGATACCCACAGGTTGCTGACAAATGAAGTTACCTACTCGGATGGAACGTTATGGTGAGTACATAACTTCTTTTTTGCCCTATATTAACCTACTGCGCCCAAGTAATGCTATGATACTGTCATGGTTTTAACTATGGCTAGTTAAATTGGAAAATAATCTTTAATTTGTTGTACATCTGATGGTATTTGATGTGAGCTAGGCATCTGGATTAATGGCTGCACTTAGGAAGCCTACTATTGTATTTCTAGGATTTACATATTTCCTATACTAATTATAGTATTAATGACAGTAATAACATAAGGATGCAGCCATAATAGATGACGTTTTTGTTATATTATGGATTATATTAATTTATTAAACAGAAATGGCTGATATACAGGATGCCTATTAGAAATGACTATGGTTGATATTTTGAAGAATTTGTTTTTAAAACCATAGGTAGTGACATGATTGACGTATTAAATCAATAATTTACAGTTATGGATCTGAGCTTCTGTTACAATGAAAGTAAAATCTGCTCTTTGTGATTACATTGCCTCTAGTAGTCCTTTAGCCAACTGTATTAATATGTTAAATGCTTTTATTAATATTCTTTTTGTTTTTTGTTTCGAAGATAGGGTCTAAGTAACTAGGATGTAGATATATTAATTTATAGATATTCTTTTATACTAGGATTTTGTTGCTAAAATGGTAGTATTTTTATCTTGTACTCAATTCGTAGAAAATGTGCATATACACCTTTAAAGCAGAAGGGATAAGGTTGCTGATGCCATCTGTTCAGCATAAGCACGCATATAGGAAAGTTAGGACACACTTATAGGTTCATAGGTAGGTACTAGGCTATTGGCCCTAGGGCCTTTATAAGTCTAGCCAAATAGTACCGTGGCTTTTGCCACCCAAGAAAATTATTTTCCTGTGCCCCTGTCAAGCAGAGCCACAGAAGTGATCCCGGGGTGAATTTCCTATCTCCCATCCAATCATCAAGATTTTTCTTGAGTGCTAATGAGCTTTGTTTGATATAGATAGGTAGCTTGTTCCAGAGTATGGGAAGCAGGATAATATATTCGCTAATCTGATGCTGAATAGTGTTTAGAGATCTTTTTAGGATCTATTTAACAAGTATACTGGCAGGTATGGTAACAATCGTAGCATGATAGCGTATGACTTAAATGGTTAGAACCTGTGTCTAGATGGAAAACTGAATGTTTTGGATGGTTGATGTCTTGATCTTAGAGATTAATCATTCATTGAGTCAACTTATTAGCCTTACAGCTGGACTATGTAGTGAACTTTCAAATATGCTTTTACTATGTTTACTTTCAATGAATCTGCTGCTTATTGACAAACCAAATTTACTGTTTGGTTGAAATTTTAATTTTATAGATTCATTTATTGATTTAATTTGAGTCTGACTTCTAGGATGCGATGTAAACTATGAAATATGCTTACGTTGTAGTTACTGTTTTTAAATGAATTTATTTTAGCAAGAATGAAATGCAAACTTGCAGAGATGCTAGGCTGCATTTTTTAAATGTCAAATATGCCTACTTTGTGTACTGCTTCTAAATGAAATTGTCGCTAATTATTTTAGCAAGGATGATATATAAACTTGCAGAGATGTTCCTGCATATATTAGAATACTGATAGGAATGTAAAACCACAGGAAAAGAGACGTTGACAGCTACAAAGTTCCAACAAGGCCTTTACTAGTGCAAAAACACAAGCGCTTTCACAAAATGAGCTTCCTCAGGTGTACATGTACAGCCGCATGGAAGATTCCTTAAAATCACAAAAACCCTACTCTCCAAGGAGGTGCAGGATGTCATTTTGGAGGCCAGAAGACCTTCTACTAGAAAAGCCTACTCCGCAAAATGGAAACTCTTTTGTGCTTGGAATGAGAAAAAGGGCCAGAACCTTGGAATACTGAATTTACCTCAAATATTACAGTACCTAGCTGAGCTGCTAAGCAGAGGACTTTCATTCTCCTCCATCAAAATCCATGCCTCAGCCATTTCTACAGAATACAACACTGATCCTCCTTTATTCCCTCACCAGTTCCTCAGAGGGGCTAAGAATATAAAACCCCCAAGGAAACAACCAGTACCTGCTTGGGACCTCCAATTTCATTCTAGAAAAACTAACTTTGCCTCTCTTTGAGCCAGAACTGCAATATTTGTCCTGGAAAACAGCCTTCCTGCTGGCTATCACCTCAGCTCGCAGGGTTTCGGAACTACAAACCCTCATGGCTGTGCAGCCTTTCATCATTTTCCATCAGGACAGAGTATCCTTGCGAACCAGTCCTTCCTTTATGCCAAAGGGTAGTATCCAGGGTAGCCTTGAATCAGGCTATCCACTTACCTACCTTTTACCCCAATCCTCAAAACAAAGGGGAGAGACTACTACATTCCTTGGACATTCATAGACAGCTACGTTATTATTTGGACAGAACAAAGCCTTTCAGAAAATCAGACCAACTCTGTGTCCTATGCTACCGGAGCTCAAGGGAAGCCTATTTCCAAACAGACAATCTCAAAATGGATAGCCCACTGCATACGCTTTTGTTACTCTTTTCATGGTAAAACTGTACCTGCAGGCATCAGGTCTCACTCCACAAGGGCCACAGCCACCTCTGCAGCCTTCCTCAGGGGGGTTCCTACCAAAGATATTTTGGAAGCTGCCACTTGGAGTTCTGTACATACTTTCTCCAAGCACCATCACCTACCATTATACTCCAAATCTAGAGCAGGCTTTGCCGCTGCAGTCTTGCAGGGCATCCTGGCTCTTCCTAGTTCCACCTAGTGCCTACCACCCCTTTTTTAGCTTTGGTATTCTACCCATCTGTTATGACTGCAGCTGTATGCACGATGAACATAGTACAGTTTTGTACCTACCATAAATGTAGATGTTAGAGTGCTAATACAGCTGCAGTCCAGGTTTCCCTCCCTCCTTCCCCTCTTGGGACAGGCCTAATGGCTAACACCTCCTCATACAACCTGATTGGGGTATTCTTTTATGGTGTATTTGCTTGCAACTACTGTTTTTTGATTATATTGCATTGCATTATTACATAAATTTATGTATTGCCTTCCTTCTGGGGGCACCTGACATCTGGGGCAAGAAAAACTGAAGAAAATGGCGTCGGCTGGTTCTTTTATACTCCTGTCGCACTGACGTCAGGGAAGAAGCGACTACATCCGACGCCGGACCTAGACTTTGGAATTCGGCCGACCGAGGACCCGCCTAACGGCAGGAAAACCCATCTATTATGACTGCAGCTGTATTAGCACTCTAACATCTACATTTATGGTAGGTACAAAACTGTACTTTTCTGTTACTGCACAGATATCGATGTTCTCCATGCTAAGGAGAGTTTCGAAAAGTCGTGCATCTTGAGGTTTAGACTTCTGGCGTTGAGTAGCATTACTCTTAGTTTCTTATCCCTTGTGATACCTATGGAGGTGGGTTTGTCTTTTGAGCCTTGCCTAAAAAAGGCACTATGGGGGTAGCAAGAGCCTTTGCCAATATCCGAAAGCCCAGGGGTGACAGGTGCAAGCCGTCCCTAGCGAAGTATCATGGCTTGTCGAGCATATCATCCCAAGTGCTTACCTCTCACAGCTGATGCTAATAGTGACTGTGAACAGCCACCATCATTCATTTTACTAGGTAATGGGAGACTGAAAGTAGGTTGTTGCCAGGCGTTTAATCCATGTCACACTTGCAATTTAGAAGTCACCAGTCCACTTGCACATATTTTTGGAATATGGATAGAAACCAGAGTGCAGAGCCCACAGGAACACACACAGACTACGCTGACTCTGCACAGAAGGCATCCCAGCCAAAAAATGAACCATAGAATCTCTTGCTATGAGGCAGTAGTGCTGCCTATTGCACTAGTGGGCATAGCCTGTACAAGTTTTACCCATGTTTCCAGGATTTTGAGCCATCGCAGGGCAAGGCTGAACAAATCTGCTTGCTTTGGGACCTTGTATTATGCTTTCCCCATAATGCGCAATTGGACTTGTTCCTTATTTACAGCTTTTTGATTCTGTATCGCTGCAGACAATGGGTTGGTTGTACTGCATTCTAATTCAAATTCAAACTTCTCCTCTGTGTTTTTACTGCTGTGTGTATTTGTATATTAGTCACCCTGTCCAGCACTTTTACATAGTACAGATGTATCGGACTCATTTTACTGCCTGCATTTGTGAATATCCCCCTTATTTCATGTGCGCTGACGGACTTTTTATCTCCGGTCATCTGGGACTTGTCTGTCTCTCTCCATTCTCCATCCCCCTCTTCATTCCTGAATGAATACCTCCAGGAAACCATTCTTCCCCAATACATCCAACATCTTGGTCATATCTATTGGAACTTCATCTGAGCCTGCCACTTTCCTTGACTTTATTTTCCCTGATGTACTGTTAGTACTACTTCTGTGATGGGTTCTCCTTGCTTGGGCTCCTACTAAATCCCAAGAAGTTCTGGTTTATCCTTTTCCAGGACCACTGTCTGATTTAAGTGACTTTCTCATTTTTATCCAACCTAGTAAATATGGACTGAAGGGAATCAAATCAAGGGCTGTAGGAAAATGCTAATTAGCAGCTTATAGTTCTAATCCTCTGCACTGAACTGTCAGACACTTGGTGACGCCATGTTTTTAAAAACACCAGATTTGAAATCCTTAGAAGTTAATGTGCACTCCACTTCAGGCTGTGCCAGGCATGTATTCTTGAAAGACTTGGACTCCACTTCCACCAACTTCCAGAATGCGCAGCATAGTATGGAGGCTTTTGTTCTGTGTGGCTGTGGTGGTGATTAACTGTCATACATTTCTGTTTCATTTTCACTTCTATTTTCCAGCTTGAAAGCAGTCTTTAACAGGCATTGCTTTACATCGAAGGTTAATGGCCCAGAAAATAGTAAGCAGCACACACAAGAGTTTTCTCCTTAGCATTGCATCTGCTGAGTGCGTTAGTGATGGACTTCACGCCTATCCTCTGGCTACAAATTTGTTGCTAATCATGAAACAGGCATTTTGTTTGGGTTGCTTGCATTAAGAGTCTGGGAAATGTGGGAATGGAATCTTGTTCCTTGTTTTGCTTCAGATGTTGACATCTGAGATAACAGTTTGAACATGCCTGAAGCATTGCAGATGTGGGACCGACTTAAATCGCTGCTGCTAATCATAGCCCTCACCCCCAGACCTCTCAACCATTCGGGGACAAATTTCAACAGAATCAGGGACAAGTCAAGAAAAAATCAGGGACAATCAGAGACACTTTAAATATTAGTGCTATTAACTTGAAACATTGACAGAATCAGTGCATATGAATTAATACACATTTTCTGAAGTAAAAGAAGTCTATAATTCTTAATTATTGTCATTATTCATTAAGTGTAATTCACCACCTTTCCTTCAAAAGTCACTAGTTTTAGGAGGGATTAAGAGGGACAAAGCTAAAATTTGAGTCAAAATCAGGGACAGTTGAGAGGTATGCTCTCACCCCCTTTGTAGGGCATACACCATTTTGTTACTGGAGATCACTTCATACCTTCAAAGTCTCGAAGGTAGTGCCAGAGACTGATTTATTTGCCCATAGTACTTAATATTACACATCTAGACACATTTGACAGTTTGATATTTATTTTGGTCTCCTTGATACACAAATGAATATACCAGAGAATATATTTAGTAGCCTCTGCAGTGGCAGATCCAACAGTCACATAGATGTGAAAGCTAATGCTGAGTGGAAGACTTGTGAATGACTGTCCATTATTGCATAATGTGTCTGGATGTTGTCATTCTTCTGCACCGTTCTTGTCACACTGCTGGGCTCCCATTTTTCTGTGAAAACTGAACAGAAACTGCTTCACTGAAAGTCTAGCAGTCCCTCATGTTTGTGTCATTCCCTGTTCAGTAATACCGGTCATGTTTATCCAGTAGTGATGCTTAATTTTAGTGCCGGGAGCTTTGTAGATCCATTTCAGCTAGTAAAATCTTCAAAAAGTTAAAAGCTGGGTACACAACCTGGCCAGGGTTTTTGATTGCTTTAAACCTGTCTGGCTTGTTTATCAGCTGGAGGAAAAAAAATGTTTTTAGGTATTGCCAAACAGGACTGTAAGGTGCTGTTAATTTTGGCTATTAAAATCCTCAGGACATGGTATAGTTTCGTGGAATAAGGCTAGAGCCCTGCCTTTCATTTTCTGGTTGTTTTCACAAGTAATCAGTTAAAGTTCACTTTTGGGCATCCATCAGACTCTCTCAAAACCTGATAAATGAGAATTCTTAAGCCCACCAATATTCCAGTAGTGTTCACATCTGCTTCCCCATCTCCCTCCAAATCAGTGTTGCCCCCAGAATTTCACCTGTTTATGGGTTTTTGGTAAGAATGTTTTTTTCAACTTGCTCATAAGCCAGTGCTTTCATGTGACTGAATTACAATATATGTACAATATATGTTATGTTTATATTGTCTACCAAATGGGTGTGATCCGTGTGCCCCTGTATTGTTGCAGTAACCCATTTCACTGTACCATTTTTATTGAATCTGGATAAGAACATGTGCGTGTGCTTTAAAATGTCTACAATTTCAAATGCATTATTTATATTGCCATCTGTTTTGCTTTTGTTTTGTCTTTGTAAACTCTGAACATTTTGTGATGTTCTTCATCTCACATTGCTGCAGTCCTTACATATGGGTAGTCCGCTGTCCTCGGTCGGCCCGAATACTAAAGTATTAGGCTGACGTCGGTCAAGGCGCTTAAAACTAACATCAGGACGTCAGGGTACAAAAGCGCATGACCGACGTCATTTCCCCAGTCTTTTTTGCCGCGTGGTCCGATGCAGAAGCAGCGTTGCAAGTGCCGTTCGGCGTTCTGAAATTTTTCGAATTCGGAGTTTCAGACCGATTCCAAGTGGGCTAAGTACCCCGTTGGGGATTATTTTGGTTTTTTCTTGCCTCAGTGTTTTACCGGATGTCAGAAAAAGTGAATAACTGTATTTCTTGTGGAAAACAGATACCGCATAGGGATTATCATTCTTTGTGTATTCCTTGTTTGGGGCCTGAGCACGACGTTGTTGGGTGTCGCTTTTGTGCTAGGTTCAATAAACGCACTATTAAGCGAAGGTTGGATTGTGCTAGGCTGGTCTTTGGGAAGCGGTGCAATTATAATATGCCGTCGGATTCTCCGGCTCGCTTCTAAGAAGCGCAAAGACAAAACAGTTAAACCCAGGCAAGATGAGTCGTCCGTTCGGACGCCGGTTCTTTAGAGCTTCAGTGGAACCCGGTGGTTCCGGAGACTTCTCTGGATTCTCAGGGGGAGACTTTGATTTTGCAGGAGGTGGTCTCTCAGGAGGCAGGTCAGGCTGAAGGGGCTTCCCAAGTTACTGTACTCCCCTCCCTTCCTAGGGTGGTTAGGCCTTCTCCTTCTGTTTCCAAGGCTTCTCCCAGAGGCAGGCCAGTTTCAGCTTCTGTTGGTGTCACTCCTAGTTCAGCAGGGTCTGTGCCTAAGAAGCACATGCTTAAAATGGCAGAAGATTTAATTACTCTGATTAGAGGTTCTTTGCCCCCTCCTGATAAGAGGCCTAGGGTGGAGCCAGAGTTGGGAAGTTGTGAGCAGGCTTCGGATATTTCAGAGTCTTCAGCTGAAGACTTGCAGGAGTATTCTCCTTATTCTGATTCTGATGCAGATGATTCCACTCCTTCTGCTTCTCCTCCAGAGGATTTTTCTTTTAAAGAGACACTTCATTCTATGAGGGAACATTTTAAGTGGGAAGGTCAGGACTTCTCTGATTCTAGGAAAAGGCTTAGGGAGTTTTTGCTGTTACCCCAGCATAGGCCCTTGGCTATTCCCCCTGATGTCCTTCATGGATGCATCTGCAGTCATAACAAGTGGGTTGTCCTGTCGTCAGGCAGCCCTGCAGTCGGCCGGATTCCAAAGTCCGGGTCCGGCTTCGGCTGATGTCGCACTCCACCCGACGTCATCTCTGGTCGTCTTCGGGTATAAAAGCATCAGCCGACGCCATTTTCCTCAGTCTTTCTTGCCGCGTGGCGCCCGAAGCAGAAGCTGTTCGCAAGTGCCGGTCGGTCGGATCCAGAGATTACTTCTACCGAATACTACTTCGAAGACTTCTAAAGCTAAGTACCCGTTGGGGACTCTTTCTTGCCTCAGCCGATGTCAGAAAAAGTTAACAATTGTTTAACCTGTGGGAAACAAATACCTCATAAAGATTTCCACTCGTACTGTCTGCCTTGTTTAGGCCCAGCCCACGACGTAGCAGCCTGTTCGGCCTGTGCTTCTTAACCGACGAACGCTTAGGCGTCGGTCGGAGTTTGCAGAACAGTTTTTCGGTACTGATTTTGCGTACATTATGCCGCCGGATCCTCCGACTACCCCAAAACGCAAAGATAAAGACCGACATTCGTCCGCGGTTTCGGCCGAAACCACGGTAAAGCAAACCGAGTGTCTCGGTTTCGAAACCGAGAAAACTGCTCAAAGTACAGCTGAACCTATTCTAACAACTGAGGCCCCTGCTACAACTCTTGAATCGACCTCAGAAAGTTTACCCACCACGGTGGTGGACTTATCAGACACCATCCTTGGATGTCTCTACCCCAGCACGTGGTGCTGCTAGGCCTCCAGCTGCCATGTCCATTAAGGCCTTCGCCAGGGCTAAAGCAGCCAAGACTACTAAATCAGTGCCTGTTAAAGCCCCCACATCCAGGCCCTCTTCTAGTTCTCAAATGCTTTCTTTGGCAGAAGATTTAATTTCTTTAATTAGAGGATCTCAACCTCACCCAGATAGGGCCTCTCAGCCCCCTGAGAAGAGATCTAGGCCAGAGCCCCCTGAGCCAGTTTCTACTGATGATTCTGCTGATGAATCAGACATAACTGATCAGCCTGAGGCTCCCTTCTCCAATTTTGAAGATTCGGATGCTGAAGAATCCATTCCAGCTGCTTCCCCACCAGAAGAATTCTCCTTTGGGGAAACCTTGCATGCCATGCGAGAACAGTTCCAATGGCAGCAACAGGATTTTTCAGACTCCAGAAAAGACTTAGGACCTTTCTGCACCTCCCACAGCACAGGCCCTTAGCTATACCTCCTGTTCTCTCTGTGGTGGATGATGCTTTCAATGATGTTTGCTCCGCTCCAGATTCTTTACCCCAGCCCCTGCCAAACCAGACAGATTTTACAGGGTGCCAGATACTCATCACCACCTTTACAAGGCCCCACTTGCAGACCCAGAAACTATATCCCAGGGTCCCAAGGCAGTAGCGACCACAGCTAAAACCCTATTCCTTCTGAAAGGGAAGCTAGGTCACTAGACAGATGGGGTAAAAGGTCTACACTTCAGCTACTCTCTCAGCTAGAGCTTTGAACTGTCAGTTTCACATGATACAATACCAAGAGTTTATGCTTGATCAGTTAACTAAAAAATTAACCACTGATGAATCTCTTGATAAGAAATATGTATTAGAGATGGTAAATAACATACAACAGGTTAGCAACCATTCCTTAAAATGTGGCTATGATGCACTGGAGGCTTCATTTAGATCAGCCATGACAGGCACAGTGATAAGAAGGCATGCATGGCTAAAGGAACAAGCTTTACCGGATCATGTTAAAGTTAAGTTGCTAGATGCTCCTATGGACAAGACAAGTTTGTTTGGTACACCTGCCCAGCAGGTTATGAAGAAAATGGAAGAAAAGGCAAAATCTGTTCAAACTGTTAAAGATTTCTTGCAGGTTCAACCCCAAGGTTTAGCAGGAACTGGCCTGCCAAAATTGGTCCTTTCCTGACTCCACAAAATTTCAAAGGGGTAGAAATAGACGTTCCAGAGGCAGAAACCAATCCAGAGGAGGTGCCTACAGAGGACGACAGTGGCAAGGTAACAACAGAGGCACAGACACAGCCACTGCCACTACATCAGCACAACGCAGTGACTTAATCCTAAATCCGCCTACCAGGGAACAAATAGCAGCCCTCTAGGCGGAAAGTTAACCTTATTTTCAAAGAACTGGCACTACATAACAAAAGACAAGTGGATTTTACAAACCATAGATCAAGGTTACCGGTTTCACTTCCACACTTTACCAGTCAAAAGAGGAATGCCAAATCTACCTCCAAATCAAAAAACAGAGGCTCTACGCCAGATAATGGAGTTAGCAAACATGAAAGCTGTGGAAAGAGTGCCAACAGCAGAACAAGGAAAGGGTTCTACTCCAGACTATTCCTAGTTCCAAGAAAGGAAAAAGTTGGAGACCAAGTCTCGACCTGTCCACCTTAAATACATATATCATTGTCCCAAAATTCAAAATGCTGACCCTACAGCAACTTCTTCCCATGCTGGGCAAGGAGTCTTGGCTGGTAACTCTAGATCTCAAGGAGGCATACCTGCACGTCCCCATCCGACCAATCTGCAGAAGATACCTCAGATTTCTTGCAGGATCAGAGCACTATCAATTCTCAGCATTGCCCTTTGGCTTTTCTACTGCGCCCAGAGTATTCACAAAATGCCTGGCATCAGTAATCGCCATTGCAGACTACAGGGAATTCAAATTTACCCATACCTGGACGACTGCCTGCTACAAGGGGACAACAAAAGCAAGCGGACAACAGATTTACAAAGGGTCATTTACTTGCTACAAGGACTGGGATACACAGTCAATTTACAAAAGTCAAGACTGATACCATCCCAAACAAGGACTTTCTTGGTGAATTGGACACAGTACAACAAATGGCATTCCTGACTACAGAAAAACAGAAAGAACTTCCTCTTTACTTCTTGGCACTAACAAAGCTGAACAAGTTAACAGCAAGAAAAGCTCTACAGGCCTTGGGCTTCATGGCATCATGCATAATCTTGGTCCCATTTGCCAGACTACATATGAGGAAACTACAGTGGTACCTAAAGAATTTATGGTCCCAACACAGACACAGTCTAGAAACAGAAATCCCACTAATTCCATGCTTAAAACAGGAGTTCCTATGGTGGGCTCAGGCATGCCAGTCAAACACAGGCCTACCCTTCTGCAGATGTCAACCAAGCCAGAGCATCACAACAGACGCTTCAGACCTAGGATGGGGGCCCACATGCTGAAGAAATGCGTGCAAGGATAGGGTACACAGGATCAACTTCACCTGCACATCAATCTAAACCAAATGCTGGCAGTAAACTGGCAATCCAAAAGTTCAAACCATTTCTCAGAGGGCCAGTTGATGATAAGGACAGACAACACCACAGTCATGTGGTACATCAACAAACAGGGAGGCACTCATTCATACCCCCTATGCAGAATGACCTTGGAGCTGTGGACCCTGGCACTCAGCTACAACATTCAGTTACAGGCAATATTTGTACCAGGGAAAGACAATACTCTGGCAGACATATTAAGCAGAACCACTCGGATGCCCACGAATGGAAGCTGCACCGGACATCTTCAAGACCATCTCGAAGAAATGGGGAATGCCACAGATAGACCTATTTGCATCACCTCTCAATTACCAACTCAAAAATTCTGCACAAGGACATTCCACCCACTAGCATGGAAAGTGGACTCACTCTCCTTCAACTGGAAAGGCCTAACAGCATATGCATTCCCACCTCTTCCTTTGATACACAAGGTACTGCTAAAAATAAGGGAAGAACGTCCAAGGATAATCCTGATAGCTCCAAACTGGCCAAGACAACACTGGTACCCACTACTGAAGAGCATGTCTCGGAACAATATGTGGCCAATACCACTGATGCCTTTGATGTTAACTCAGAACAACTACAGCATCATACATCCAAACCCAAAAACGCTGCAACTGACTGCATGGAACATCACATAGCAGCAGCTAATCCAGAACTTTCCCAAAGAGTTAAAGACATTATTCTTGAAGCACGCAGACCTTCAACAAGAAGGAACTATGCTGGAAAATGGAAAAGGTTTGTCATTTGGAGTACGGAAAGAGGAAAAGATGTGTCAAACATAGATATACCTAACATTCTGGAGTATCTGGCCGAACTTCTTCATTCAGGCCTGTCCTACTCCTCCATCAAGATACATGCATCAGCTATTTCAGCAGAATACAGCTTTGATCCACCTGTTTTTCACCCTTTGCTCAGGCAGTTCCTCAGAGGAATCAAGAATGTAAAACCTCCAAGGAAACCACCATTACCAGCTTGGGATTTAAACTTTGTGCTAGAAAAGTTGACACTATCACCCTTTGAACCAGCAGCAACAGCAGACCTACAACACCTGTCATGGAAAACTGCTTTCCTACTGGCAATTGCTTCAGCAAGGAGGGTTTCAGAACTACAGGCCTTAATGGCAGTGCAACCCTTCCTAATCTTCCACCAAGATAGAGTGTCCTTGAGGACTAACCCAACATTTATGCCCAAGGTGGTATCCAGAGTGTCTTTAAACCAGGCAATCCACCTACCTACCTTCTTTCCCAACCCACAAAACAGAGGGGAAAGAATACTGCATACCTTGGATGTACATAGACAGCTACGCTACTACTTGGACAGAACAAAAAATAGCAGAAAGACTGACCAACTCTTTGTAGCCTATGCAGCAGGAAGGGAAGGAAAAGCTATTTCCAAACAGACAATCTCCAAATGGATAGGAAATTGCATACGATACTGTTACTCCTTCCATGGAAAACCAATTCCACAGAACATAAGACCTCATTCTACAAGGGCAACAGCCACTACCACAGCCTTCTTACGAGGAGTGGCAACCAAAGACATTATTGAGGCGGCTACTTGGACCTCCGTGCATACATTTGCCAAGCATTATAATTTGCCTCTTTAGGATCCCTTGCAGTACAGCAGTGGCAAACCCTGCTCGGGATCTGGAATAAACACACCATAATCTACTTTTATCCTCCTCCCCTAGTTGGCTATGGTATTCTACCCACTTGTTATGACTGCAGATGCATCCATGAAGGACATAGTACAGTTTTGTACCTACCATAAATGTAGATGTCCGAACTGGATAGCATCTGCAGTCAGGATTACCCTCCCTCCTTCCCCTCTGTGGTACTCCTAGGGTGTTTACCCTCCTAATAGCTAGCTGTTGGGGGGGAGTCTTTTATGGTGTATTTGTTTGTATATATGTACATACATGCTTATTGTTGTGTTTACCTCTATCTATTTGGAAACATTGGCATCTATCCAAATTTTAGCCTGCAAGAGGGCTACTGGCATCTGGGGCAAGAAACACTGAGGAAAATGGCGTCGGCTGATGCTTTTATACCCGAAGACGACCAGAGATTACGTCGGGTGGAGTGCGACATCAGCCGAAGCCGGACCCGGACTTTGGAATCCGGCCGACTGCAGGGCTGCCTGACGACAGGACAACCCACTTGTTATGACTGCAGATGCTATCCAGTTCGGACATCTACATTTATGGTAGGTACAAAACTGTACTTTCTGGATGTTGTGGAAGATGTGTTTGCAGAGGCTTCACTTAATCCTGATTCTCTGCCTCCTGCTCCTGTTAAACCGGATAGGTATTACAGGGTGCCTGAGGCTCATAAATATCTTTATAAGAGTCCTAGGGCGGACCCAGAAACTATTAGTCAGGGACCTAAGGGTGTCAAGGCCTCTGTTGTAAAAAATCCGGTTCCTCTAGATAAAGAAGCCAGAGCTTTGGATAGATGGGGAAAGAAGGTCTATACATCTTCTACCTTAGCTATGAGGGCTTTGAATTGCCAGTTTCATATGTTGAAATATCAAAACTTTCTTCTTTCTCAATTGAAGTCTAAGGTGGATGCTCTGGCAGAAGGCATTGAGTGTAAAGAGTTGCAAGATTTGGTGCATGTCTCTGAACAAGTGGGTAAGCATTCATTACAGTGTGGTTTTGATGCTGTGCAGGCCTCGTCTAGGGTGGCTGCCACTGGCTCAGTTCTTCGCAGGCACGCCTGGTTAAAGGATCAGAATTTATCTGACCATGTTAAGACAAGGATTTTGGATGCTCCTTTGCAGTCTGATGTGTTGTTTGGTTCACCTGTGGAATCAGTCTTGAAGAAAATGGAAGACAAGGCTAAGTCTATGCAGGCTGTTAAGGATTTTTTGCAAGTTCAGCCTCCGAAGTTTAGTAGGAATTGGCCTGCTAAGGGGTGGACGTATCCTTCTTATGATTCTCAGTCTAGGGGTAGATCTAGACGTGGTAGGGGCAGAGCTCAGAGTTCTTTTAGGCCTAGAACAGGGAGTTCACCTGCACAATCTTCGGGTGAGGGCAGGGGCCAGTCCTTTCGTAAACAGGCCCAATGACCTATTTTTTCAGCTGCCAGATTCTTCTTGCCTGGCAGCACCTTTGGGAGGAAGGTTAGCACTCCAAGGAAAATTGGATGTTGGTTACCCAAGACAAATGGGTATTGGATATCATACACCAGGGTTACAAGTTTTATTTCCATACCTTGCCTCCTTTCAAAGGCATGCCGGACGTTCCTCCTCAGCAAAGACTAGAGGCTCACAAACAAATTTCTTTACTACTTCAAATAGGGGCCATACAAACGGTTCCTCTGCCAGAAGTGGGCCTAGGATTTTATTCTCGCCTGTTTCTAGTACCAAAGAAAGGAAACACGTGGAGACCAATTTTGGATTTATCCATCCTCAACACATATCTGGACATTCCCAAGTTCAAAATGTTAACGTTACAACAGCTTTTACCTCTGCTGGGCAAAGATCACTGGATGGTGACTCTGGATCTCAAAGAGGCTTACCTTCATGTTCCTATCAGGCCCAGTTGCAGGAAGTATCTGCGTTGGCTGGGACTTCACATTATCAGTTCTCTGCATTGCCCTTTGGCTTATCTACTGCCAGAGTGTTCACAGGTTCTGGCTCCAGTGGTAGCTTTCTTCAGGCTAAGAGGAATACAGATCTATCCTTATTTGGACGATTGCCTGATACTGGCCCAAGAAAAGGACGAACTTCTTTATCATTTACAGTATGTGATGGCAGTGTTAAGATGCCTGGGGTATTCTGTGAACGAAATAAAGTCCAGTCTAGTACCCTCTCAGGACATGTGCTTTCTGGGTGTGAGACTGAATACAGCATCCCAGATGGCCTTTTTGACCCCGGACAAACAAAAGAATCTTTCTCTTTACTTCCACCAGTTGTCTCATCAGTCCAGGCTGACTGCAAGGACAGTCCTTCAAGCCTTGGGGTTCATGGCATCTTGTATTCTGGTACTTCCCAATGCCAAACTGCATATGAGGAAGCTACAATGGTATCTCAAGAATGTATGGACACAGCACTGCCAAGATTTGGACACTGTCATTCAAATAATACCTTGCATTCAAAAGGAATTTTTGTGGTGGGCTCAGGAATGTCACCTAAACAAGGGACTCTCTGTGACCCGGCCAGAGGCGAGTCAGATTTTAACGACAGATGCCTCAGACAAAGCTTGGGGAGCTCATCTAAATGGAAAATGGATACAAGACACGTGGCCTGCCAGACTTCAACATCTACATATCAACTTGAAGGAGATGTTAGCAGTCCAATTTGCATTGATAGCTTTCAAGGATTTACTTCTTCCAGGGCAGGTGTTGATTCAAACCGACAACACATCTGTCATGTGGTACATCAACAAACAAGGGGGAACGCATTCTTATTCTCTATGCAGACAAGCAATGATTTTGTGGGAGACTGCTCTCAGTTTACAGCTGAATCTTCAGGCAAGGTTTCTGCCAGGAGCACAGAACTCCTTAGCAGATGTGTTGAGCAGACAAATTATGGATCCCCACGAGTGGAAATTGGATCCTCATGTATTCCAGAGGTTGACAGTGTTATGGGGAACTCCAGACCTAGATCTGTTCGCTTCTCCACTAAATTACCAGCTGCCAAAGTTTTGCACAAAAAGGTTTCATCCCTCAGCTTGGAAAGTGGATGCTCTCTCATTCAATTGGAGCAATCTTCACGTGTATGCCTTTCCACCTCTGCCTCTCCTCCCAAAGGTACTGCTGAAGGTCAGACAGGACAAGCCAAACATGATTTTAATAGCTCCAGATTGGCCTCGACAGCACTGGTACCCATTACTGAGAAGTCTGGTACAGGAGCCTCCATGGCCTTTGCCTTCGATTCCTCACCTGCTGTCTCAGGAGAACGGTCATTTACTCAATGTCAAACTTCATTCTCTACATCTGACAGCCTGGCATATTCTGGTTTAAAACCTGGAGGGTCTCAGCTTCATAACAAGTTTTGAATGTTATTTTGGAGGCCAGAAGGCCTAGTACAAGGAAAGTTTACGCAGATAAATGGAGGAGATTTTTATTTTGGAGTACAGCAAAGGACTTTGATGTTTCTAAACCTAATTTAAGTGTGGCTTCAATACCTTACTGAGTTATTGGACAAAGGTTTGTCCTTCTCTATAAAGGTTCATGCTGCAGCAATCTCTGCTCACTATGACTGTGACCCACCATTATTTTCTCAGCCTTTGTTTAAGCAATTCCTTAGAGGGCAAAGAATATAAGACCCCACGTAGAGCTCCTACTCCTGCTTGGGATCTCAATTTTGTGTTGGAGAAACTCACTCTACAACCTTTTGAGCCTGCAGCATCGGCAGAGTTGAAATATTTATCTTGGAAGACTGCTTTTTTGTTGGCCATTACCTCTGCGAGAAGGGTTTCTGAATTACAGGCCCTTATGGCAGTTGAGCCTTTCTTAATTTTCCACAAGGATAGGGTGTCTTTGCGTACTAACCCTTCTTTTATGCCTAAAGTGGTTTCTAGTGTGGCTTTAAACCAAACTATTCATTTGCCTACTTTTATGCAAACCCCAAAATAAAGGGAAAAGATTTTGCACACGTTGGATATACACAGACAGTTGCGATATTATTTGAGCAGAACTAAAGGGTTCAGGCAGTCTCAGCAGTTTGTTTCTTTTGCTTTGGGTTCTCAGGGCAAACCTGTTTCAAAACAAACTATTTCTAAGTGGATTGGTTTTGTATTGCTTTCTGTTATTCCCATCATGGTAAGGAGATTCCAGCTGGGATTAGGCCTCATTCCACTAGGGCTACTGCCACTTCTACAGCTTTTTTAAGGGGGGGTGGCTACTAAAGATATTTTGGAAGCAGCTACTTGGAGTTCAGTGCATACTTTCTCTAAGCATTACCACCTTCCACTTTACTCTAAATCTAGGGCTGGATTTGCAGCTGCAATTTTACAAGGCATGTTGGCAGCTCCTAATGCTTTATAGTTTTGCCATCCTCCCTTACCTCTGCTTTGGGATTCTACCCATATGTAAGGACTGCAGCAATGTGAGATGAAGAACATAGTACAGTTTTGTACCTACCATAAATGTAGATGTTCGAAGATCCACATTGCTGCAGTCAACCCTCCTCCTTCCCCTCTGTTGTTGAAGGTGGTGGTGTGGTTTGTGTTGTACATATTGCAAATATGGTTAGTGCACGGGTGGTTGGTTGGGTTTTGCTGGTTTTTGGCTTTGGCCTGTTTTGTTGGGGCCTTCTGACATCTGGGGCAAGAAAAGACTGAGGAAATGACGTCGGTCATGCGCTTTTGTACCCTGACGTCCTGATGTCAGTTTTAAGCGCCTTGACCGACGTCAGCCTAATACTTTGGTATTCGGGCCGACCGAGGACAGCGGACTACCCATATGTAAGGACTGCAGCAATGTGGATCTTCGAACATCTACATTTATGGTAGGTACAAAACTGTACTTTTTCAGTATCCGTTGTATTTTGGGAGGTTGCTCCAAGATTTTTCCTGAAAATGATCGTAGATCACTGGTACTTGCCTAGTTAGTGGAACCAAATAAATAGCATTGCTTTCACAGAAATAGTAATTCAGTTTTCAGGTCTTGCTTGTAAGTTGCATTTAACTTGCTTGTGATTTGTAGATCATTTTTGTATTCCTGTTTGATTCAGCCGATCAGAACTCCAAGACACATGATAGCGAATGAATGAGGACCAGTGGTCTACTGAATCAGGAGCCAAAAATATCTGTTAAAGTTTCTGTACTTTTTAAGGACTGGTGGGAAGGAGAAATATGTTACTACTACTCAGTAGCATGGGCTATGCTGACATGTGAGAAAAGCACGATGTTTGGCCTGCTTCCCATCCCCCACCCTTTCAAGTTTCTTTTCATCTTCTTTGAATTAATACTGAGCCTGGCTGCACTGCATGGATTGACATGGGTAAACTAAAGGAGGCTTATCTGAGTCACTAAAACACAAAGCGTGTTCTTAGAATTTTTTTTGTTTTGGTTGGGGGGGATTAGTGGGTCTGTCAGACATGTTTGCTTTCCTCCAGGAGATACCTTTAGCAGGCCTTATGTGGCAGTTTCTATGACAACTAGAATGGGGACCTGATGATAGAAGCCATTCAACTTGTTATTGTTTCTTACAAGCCTTTTGTTGTCAGCTTTGTTGCAGTTCTGACAAGCAGTGCAGTTTGCACAGGCTTCATTCAGTGAAATATCTTGCATTTTAGCAGGCTAGTGTGGCCCAGAGCCATTTACATTTAGTATTTTGTCAATGAAGTTTACAGATTCCCTCATGGTATTTAGGCCCTGTTGTCTTAAGAACTTGTTCTATGTACATTAAAGCTGTCCTGTGTTTTTTTTCTCCCATTTTGAGTTTTCTCAAAATATAGCATCTTCCATTCTAGTTGTTAGTGTGTCCAGTGGGTTTGTTTGCGAGCAGGGCTGTTGGTTATTGGGAATGGTGGGGCACTTTTTTCAGATGTGTAAAACACAGGTGTTCTGTTAAAAGCTGTTTTACTGTCAATGCTTTTATAACCTAAATGTGAAGCAAACTAATTTAAACTTGATATTGGGGGGACAGAAAATTAAGGACCATTTAATTGTTTAGTGTTTAAGGTGTACTTGCCAAATATTGTGAGTAAAAATGCAAGGTTAATGAAGCTAATCTCCGTATTAGAAAAGAAAGGGTCCTGAAAGACATCGGTCTAATAATGGTTAATGCAGTATGATCTAGTGAGATGGGTAAGGGAAATTAGGAAAGAAACTGTAACCTTGTTGGCCTTGGGTGAAATGGAGACTTAGGCCATTGGCTCAGTTCGTGTCTCCCCACCCCCACAAACGCAGCAGTTCTTCCATGGTGCTCTCATAGTATTTGGCATTCTGGCGGTTGTCACAAATTCTGGACAATAGTGTGCACCCCAACACAAGTTAGGTTGTTTGAGAGCACGTCAGTAGTAGCAATCCAACAAAAGACTATGGAGAATGGAAATTTTCTGTTTTCTGGACTATTGTCCGTTAACCCATCTAGGTTTGATCTGGCTCATAAGAGGAAGAGTTTAATTCCTCTTTCCTTAGAATGACAGCCAACTGTGTACATTCCCAGCTGGTCCCATTTCAGACATGTTTATAGGCTGCATTTTAGACATTCACAGTTTTTTGGGCATCCCCAGGACATGACAGGATCTTATTCATTCAAAATGCAGTTGCTTCTTTTCATTTCACTAGTCAATCTCAGCAGAGACCTCTCTCAGGGCTTTAGGTCTTTTGGCAGCTTCTGTCATGATTCCTCATGCCAGCTTTCCTAAGAGTGTATTTTAGTGCTCAGGTTGGGTCCATTGGATGTCCTTCATGGATGCATCTGCAGTCATAACAAGTGGGTTGTCCTGTCGTCAGGCAGCCCTGCAGTCGGCCGGATTCCAAAGTCCGGGTCCGGCTTCGGCTGATGTCGCACTCCACCCGACGTCATCTCTGTTGGTCTTCGGGTATAAAAGCATCAGCCGACGCCATTTTCCTTAGTCTTTCTTGCCGTGGCGCCAAGCAGAAGCTGTTCGCAAGTGCCGGTCGGTCGGATCCAGAGATTACTTCTACCGAATACTACTTCGAAGACTTCTAAAGCTAAGTACCCCGTTGGGGACTCTTTCTTGCCTCAGCCGATGTCAGAAAAAGTTAACAATTGTTTAACCTGTGGGAAACAAATACCTCATAAAGATTTCCACTCTTACTGTCTGCCTTGTTTAGGCCCAGCCCACGACGTAGCAGCCTGTTCGGCCTGTGCCTCCTTCAACCGGCTTAACGCGTAGGCGTCGGTCGGAGTTTGCAGAACAGTTTTTCGGTACTGATTTTGCGTACATTATGCCGTCGGATCCTCCGACTACCCAATCTTCCAAAAAATGCAAAGATAAAGACCGACACTCGCGGTCCGCGGTTTCGGCCGAAACCACGGTAAAGCAAACCGCGAGTGTCTCGGTTTCGGCCGAAACCGAGAAAACTGATCAAAGTACAGCTGAACCTATTCTTACAACTGAGGCCCCTGCTACAACTCTTGAATCGGCCTCAGAAATTTTACCCACTACGGTGGTTGACTTATCAGACACCATCCCCTTGGATGTCTCTACCCCAGCACGTGGTGCTGCTAGGCCTCCAGCAGCCATGTCCATTAAGGCCTTCGCCAGGGCTAAAGCAGCCAAGACTACTAAATCAGTGCCTGTTAAACCCACATCCAGGCCCTCTTCTAGTACTCAAATGCTTTCTTTGGCAGAAGATTTAATTTCTTTAATTAGAGGATCTCAATCTCACCCAGACAGGGCCTCTCAGCCCCCAGATAAGAGACCTAGGGCAGAGCCCCCTGAGCCAGTGTCTTCTGATGATTCTGCTGATGAATCAGACATTACTGACCAGCCAGAGGCTCCCTTCTCCAATTTTGAAGATTCTGATGCTGAAGAATCCATTCCAGCAGCTTCCCCACCAGAAGAATTCTCCTTTGGGGAAACCTTGCATGCCATGCGAGAACAGTTCCAATGGCAGCAACAGGATTTTTCAGACTCCAGAAAAAGATTTAGGACCTTTCTGCACCTCCCACAGCACAGGCCCTTAGCTATACCTCCTGTTCTCTCTGTGGTGGATGATGCTTTCAATGATGTTTGCTCCGCTCCAGATTCTTTACCCCCAGCCCCTGCCAAACCAGACAGATTTTACAGGGTGCCAGATACTCATCACCACCTTTACAAGGCCCCACTTGCAGACCCAGAAACTATATCCCAGGGTCCCAAGGCAGTAGCCGCGACCACGGCTAAAAACCCTATTCCTTCTGAAAGGGAAGCAAGGTCATTAGACAGATGGGGTAAAAAGGTCTACACTTCAGCTACTCTCTCAGCTAGAGCTTTAAACTGTCAGTTTCACATGATACAATACCAAGAGTTTATGCTTGATCAGTTAACTAAAAAACTAACCACTGATGAATCTCTAGATAAGAAATATGTATTAGAGATGGTAAATAACATACAACAGGTTAGCAACCATTCCTTAAAATGTGGCTATGATGCACTGGAGGCTTCATTTAGATCAGCCATGACAGGCACAGTGATAAGAAGGCATGCATGGCTAAAGGAACAAGCTTTACCGGATCATGTTAAAGCTAAGTTGCTAGATGCTCCTATGGACAAGACAAGTTTGTTTGGTACACCTGTCCAGCAGGTTATGAAGAAAATGGAAGAAAAGGCAAAATCTGTTCAAACTGTTAAAGATTTCCTGCAGGTTCAACCCCAAGGTTTAGCAGGAACTGGCCTGCCAAAATTGGTCCTTTCCTGACTCCACAAAATTTCAAAGGGGCAGGAATAGGCGTTCCAGAGGCAGAAACCAATCCAGAGGAGGTGCCTACAGAGGACGACAGTGGCAAGGTAACAACAGAGGCACAGACGCAGCCACTGCCACTACATCAGCACAACCACAGTGACTTAATCCTAACCACGCCTACCAGGAACAAATAGCAGCTCCTCTAGGCGGAAAGTTAACCTTATTTTCAAAGAACTGGCACTACATAACAAAAGACAAGTGGATTTTACAAACCATAGATCAAGGTTACGGTTTCACTTCCACACTTTACCAGTCAAAGAGGAATGCCAAATCTACCTCCAAATCAAAAACAGAGGCTCTCCGACAGATAATGGAGTTAGCAAACATGAGAGCTGTGGAAAGAGTGCCAACAGCAGAACAAGGAAAGGGTTCTATTCCAGACTATTCCTAGTTCCAAGAAAGGAAAAAGTTGGAGACCAATTCTCGACCTGTCCACCTTAAATACATACATCATTGTCCCAAAATTCAAAATGCTGACCCTACAGCAACTTCTTCCCATGCTGGGCAAGGAGTCTTGGCTGGTAACTCTAGATCTCAAGGAGGCATACCTGCACGTCCCCATTCGACCAATCTGCAGAAGATACCTCAGATTTCTTGCAGGATCAGAGCACTATCAATTCTCAGCATTGCCCTTTGGCTTATCTACTGCGCCCAGAGTATTCACAAAATGCCTGGCATCAGTAATCGCCCATTGCAGACTACAGGAATTCAGATTTACCCATACCTGGACGACTGCCTACTACAAGGGGACAACAAAAGCAAGCTGACAACAGATTTACAAAGGGTCATTTACTTGCTACAAGGGCTGGGATACACAGTCAATTTACAAAAGTCAAGGCTGATACCATCCCAAACAAGGACATTCTTGGGCGCGGAATTGGACACAGTACAACAAATGGCATTCCTGACTACAGAAAAACAAAAAGAACTTCCTCTTTACTTCTTGGCACTAACAAAACTGCACAAGTTAACAGCAAGAAAATTTCTGCAGGCCTTGGGCTTCATGGCATCATGCATAATCTTGGTCCCATTTGCCAGACTACATATGAGGAAACTACAGTGGTACCTAAAGAATTTATGGTCCCAACACAGACACAGTCTAGAAACAGAAATCCCACTAATTCCATGCTTAAAACAGGAGTTCCTATGGTGGGCTCAGGCATGCCAGTCAAACCCAGGCCTACCCTTTCGCAGATGTCAACCAAGCCAGACCATCACAACAGACGCTTCAGACCTAGGATGGGGGCCCACATGCTGGACAAATGCGTGCAAGGATTGTGGACACAGGATCAACTTCACCTGCACATCAATCTAAAAGAAATGCTGGCAGTAAAACTGGCAATCCAAAAGTTCAAACCATTCCTCAAAGAGGGCCAGTTGATGATAAGGACAGACAACACCACAGTCATGTGGTACATCAACAAACAGGGAGGCACTCATTCATACCCCTATGCAGAATGACCTTGGAGCTGTGGACCCTGGCACTCAGCTACAACATTCAGTTACAGGCAATGTTTGTACCGGGGAAAGACAATACTCTAGCAGACATATTAAGCAGAACCACTTCGGATGCCCACGAATGGAAGCTGCACCGGACATCTTCAAGACCATCTCAAAGAAATGGGGAATGCCACAGATAGACCTATTCGCATCACCTCTCAATCACCAGCTCAAAAATTCTGCACAAGGACATTCCACCCACTAGCATGGAAAGTGGACTCACTCTCCTTCAACTGGAAAGGCCTAACAGCATATGCATTCCCACCTCTTCCTTTGATACACAAGGTACTACTAAAAATCAAGGAAGAACGTCCAAGGATAATCCTGATAGCCCCAAACTGGCCAAGACAACACTGGTACCCACTACTGAAGAGCATGTCTCGAACAATATGTGGCCAATACCCTGATGCCTTTGATGTTAACTCAGAACAACTACAGCATCATACATCCAAACCTAAAAACGCTGCAACTGACTGCATGGAACATCACATAGCAGCAGCTACTCCAGAACTTTCCCAAAGAGTTAAAGACATTATTCTTGAAGCACGCAGACCTTCAACAAGAAGGAACTATGCTGGAAAATGGAAAAGGTTTGTCATTTGGAGTACCGAAGAGGAAAAGATGTGTCAAACATAGATATGCCTAACATTCTGGAGTATCTGGCGAACTTCTTCATTCAGGCCTGTCCTACTCCTCCATCAAGATACATGCATCAGCTATTTCAGCAGAATACAGCTTTGCTCCACCTGTTTTTTCGCACCCTTTGCTCAGGCAGTTCCTCAGAGGAATCAAGAATGTAAAACCTCCAAGGAAACCACCATTACCAGCCTGGGATTTAAACTTTGTGCTAGAAAAGTTGACACTATCACCCTTTGAACCAGCAGCAACAGCAGACCTACAACACCTGTCATGGAAAACTGCTTTCCTACTGGCAATTACTTCAGCAAGGAGGGTTTCAGAACTACAGGCCTTAATGGCAGTGCAACCATTCCTAATCTTCCACCAAGATAGAGTGTCTATGAGAACTAATCCTACATTTATGCCCAAGGTGGTATCCAGAGTATCTTTAAACCAGGCAATCCACCTACCTACCTTCTTTCCCAACCCACAAAACAGAGGGGAAAGAATACTGCATACCTTGGATGTACATAGACAGCTACGCTACTACTTGGACAGAACAAAAAATAGCAGAAAGACTGACCAACTTTTTGTAGCCTATGCAACAGGAAGGGAAGGAAAAGCTATTTCCAAACAGACAATCTCCAAATGGATAGGAAATTGCATACGATACTGTTACTCCTTCCATGGAAAACCAATTCCACAGAACATAAGACCTCATTCTACAAGGGCAACAGCCACTACCACAGCCTTCTTACGAGGAGTGGCAACCAAAGACATTATTGAGGCGGCTACTTGGACCTCCGTGCATACATTTGCCAAGCATTATAATTTGCCTCTATATTCCAGATCCCGAGCAGGGTTTGCCACTGCTGTACAGCAAGGGATCCTAAACACACCATAATCTACTTTTATCCTCCTCCCCTAGTTGGCTATGGTATTCTACCCACTTGTTATGACTGCAGATGCATCCATGAAGGACATAGTACAGTTTTGTACCTACCATAAATGTAGATGTCGGGACTGGATAGCATCTGCAGGCAGGATTACCCAACCTCCTTGCCATCTGTGGTACTCCTAGGCTGTTTACCTCCCTAATAGCTAGCTGTTGGGGAGTCTTTATGGTGTATTTGTTTGTATATATGTACATATATGCTTATTGTTGTGTTTACCTCTATCTATTTGGAAACATTGGCATCTATCCAAATTTTAGCCTGCAAGAGAGCTACTGGCATCTGGGGCAAGAAACACTGAGGAAAATGGCGTCGGCTGATGCTTTTATACCCGAAGACCAACAGAGATGACGTCGGGTGGAGTGCGACATCAGCCGAAGCCGGACCCGGACTTTGGAATCCGGCCGACTGCAGGGCTGCCTGACGACAGGACAACCCACTTGTTATGACTGCAGATGCTATCCAGTTCGGACATCTACATTTATGGTAGGTACAAAACTGTACTTTCCAACATCTCAGTTCCATTTCTCAACCCAAATAACAGAAGACACTCACTTCACACCTGCAGTGGTGGCATGTAGCCAACCAGATGTAGCTGCAGACACGTCGGTCTATAGTTACCACAGATGCATCATCCATAGTGTCTGATCAGTATCAGAAGTGTGATTGGTAGGGTCATCCCTGACCCATTTAAAATCACTGTGACAGCCCTATGAACCAATCTACTGACAGGTGGCATTACAGTGGGCTGGGGTACCTGAATGCCTCAGGAATATTGAATGTGTTCAGAATGTTAACATGGACTTGGAGATTAATGTTCTACGTCGAAACAGTGTCTTTAATCCACCATTTGCTTTGCCTTTAATTATATTTGAAAAATTGTGATTTTGATAGGGTCTATATTATATAAGCGAACACAGAGAATTGCGAATGCTATATAGTCGACCCACAATCTCCAAAAATCCAAAATGTTGAACACAAGGATCAGTGACCCCCCCCATGGAAATCAAAACAAAAAGTGGGGGAGGCTTCACCCCCCACACCCTCCGATGTGGGGCACTGTGCCCCCCCTACTTAAATATATCAACTTCAAGATCACACCACAGTGGAGGAAATGGCAAAGTCCCGAAAACGGCCTAGTAATTTTTTCCCTAAGAAAAAAATCACTGATGTTCTTTATCTCACATTGCTGCAGTCCTTACACTTGGGTAGTCCGCTGTCCTCGGTCGGCCCGAATATCGAAGTATAAGGCTGACGTCGGTCAAGGCGCATTTGACTGACATCAGGACGTCAGGGTACAAATGCGCATGACCGACGTCATATCCTCAGTCTTTTTTGCCGCATGGTCCGATGCAGAAGCAGCGTTGCAAGTGCCGGTTGGCGTTCTGAAATTTTTCGAATTCGGAGTTTCAGACCGAGTCAAAGTTGGCTAAGTACCCCGTTGGGAATATTTTAGTTTTTCTTGCCTCAGTGGTTTACGGATGTCAGAAAAAGTGAATAACTGTATTTCTTGTGGGAAACAGATACCGCATAGAGATTATCATACTTTGTGTATTCCTTGTTTAGGGCCTGAGCACGACGTTGTTGGGTGTCGCTCTTGTGCTAGATTCAATAAGCGCACTATAAAGAGAAGGTTAGATTGTGCCAGGTTAGTCTTGAGCGGTGTAATTATAAAATGCCGTCGGATGCTCCGACGCCCGCTTCTTCGAAGAAGCGCAAGGACAAAGCTGCTAAGCCTAGGCTAGAAGAACCGTCCATTCCGGACACCGGTTCTTTAGAGGTGTCGGTGGAGCCGGTGGTTCCGCCGGAGGTTTCTTTGGAGTCCCAGGGAGAGACTTTGTTATTGCAGGATGCGGCCTCTCAGGAGGCAGGTCAGGCCGAAGGGGCTTCTCAGGTTGCTGTGCTCCCCTCCCTTCCTAGGGTGGTTAGGCCCTCTCCTTCTATTTCCAAGGCTTCTCCCAGAGGCAGGCCAGGTTTAGCTTCAGTTGGTGTCACCCCTAGTTCTTCAGGAACTGTGCCCAAGAAGCATATGCTTAAAATGGCAGAAGATTTGATTACTTTGATTAGAGGTTCTTTGCCCCCTCCTGATAAGAGACCAAGGGTGGAACCTGAGCTAGGGAGTTTTGAGCAGGCTTGATGTTTCAGAGTCTTCGGCTGAAGACTTGCAGGAGTATTCTCCTTATTCTGATGTGGATGATTCTACTCCTTCTGCTTCTCCTCCTGAGGATTTTTCTTTTTCAGAGACTCTTCATTCCATGAGGGAGCATTTTAAGTGGGAAGGTCAGGACTTCTCTGATTCCAGGAAAAGGCTTAGGGAATTTTGTTTTACCCCAGGATAGGCCTTTGGCTATTTCTCCTGTTCTGGATGTGGTGGAAGATGTTTTTGCAGAGGCTTCTCTTAATCCTGATTCTTTGCCTCCTGCTCCTGTTAAACCGGATAGGTATTACAGGGTGCCTGAAGCTCATAAGTATCTTTTTAAGAGTCCTAGGGCAGACCCAGAAACTGTTAGTCAGTGGCCTAAAGGTGTTAAGGCTTCTGTTGTCAAAAATCCGGTTCCTCCAGATAAAGAGGCCAGGGCTTTGGATAGATGGGGAAAGAAAGTTTATACTTCTTCCACCCTAGCTATGAGGGCTTTGAATTGCCAGTTTCACATGTTGAAATACCAAAACTATCTCCTTTCACAATTGAAGTTTAAGGTAGATGCTCTGGCGGAAGGTATTGAGTGTAAAGAGTTACAAGATTTAGTACATGTTTCTGAACAGGTGGGTAAGCATTCTTTGCAATGTGGTTTTGATGCTGTACAGGCCTCGTCTAGGGTGGCTGCCACTGGGTCAGTTCTTCGCAGGCACGCCTGGCTGAGGGATCAGAATTTATCTGACCATGTTAAGACAAGGATTTTAGATGCTCCTTTACAATCTGATGTGTTGTTTGGTTCTCCTGTTGAGGCAGTCTTAAAGAAAATGGAAGACAAGGCTAAGTCTATGCAGACTGTTAAAAATTTTTTGCAGGTTCAGCCTCCAAAGTTTAGTAGAAATTGGCCTACCAAGGGGTGGACGTATCCTTCTTATGATTCCCAGTCTAGGGGTAGGTCTAGACGTGGTAGGGGCAGAGCTCAGGGCTCTTTCAGGCCTAGAACAGGGAGTTCACCTGCACTGTCTTCGGGTGAGGGCAGGGGTCAGTCCTTTCGTAAGCAGACCCAATGACCTACCTTTTCAGCTGCCAGAGCCTTCTCGTCTGGCAGCACCTTTGGGAGGAAGGTTGGCACTTTTCAAGGAAAATTGGAGTTTGATTACCCAAGACAGGTGGGTATTGGATATCATACACCACGGTTACAGGTTTTATTTCCATACCTTGCCTCCTTTCAAAGGCATGCCAGACGTTCCTCCTCAACAAAGAATAGAGGCTCACAAACAAATTTCTCTGTTACTTCAAATAGGGGCCATACAGCCGGTCCCTATGCCAGAAGTGGGCCTAGGATTTTATTCTCGCCTGTTCCTAGTACCAAAGAAAGGGAACACGTGGAGACCAATTTTGGATTTATCTACCCTCAACACTTATCTGGACATTCCCAAGTTCAAAATGTTGGCGTTACAACAGCTTTTACCTCTGCTGGGCAAAGATCATTGGATGGTAACTTTGGATCTCAAGGAGGCTTACCTTCATGTTCCTATCAGACTGAGTTGCAGGAAGTATCTGTGTTTTCGAGCTGGGACTTCTCATTATCAGTTCTCTGCATTGCCCTTTGGCTTATCTACTGCGCCCAGAGTGTTCACGAAAGTTCTGGCTCCAGTGATAGCTTTCCTCAGGCTAAAAGGAATACAGATCTATCCTTATTTGGACGATTGCCTGATTCTGGCTCAAGGAAGGGACGAGCTGCTTCTTTTGGAATATGTGATAGCAGTGCTAAGATGCCTGGGGTATTCTGTGAACGAAATAAAGTCCAGTCTAGTACCCTCTCAGGACATGTGCTTTCTGGGTGTAAGACTGAATACAGCATCCCAGATGGCCTTTTTGACCCCGGACAAACAAAAGAATCTTTCCCTTTACTTTCATCAATTGTCTCATTAGTCCAGGCTGACTGCAAGGACAGTCCTTCAAGCCTTGGGGTTCATGGCATCTTGTATTCTGGTGCTTCCCAATGCCAAACTGCATATGAGGAAGTTACAATGGTATCTCATAAATGTATGGACACAGCACTGCCAGGATCTGGACACTGTCATTCAAATACCTTGCATTCAAAAGGAATTGTTGTGGTGGGCTCAGGAATGTCACCTAAACAAGGGACTCTCTGTGACCCGGCCAGAGGCGAGTCAGATTCTAACGACAGATGCCTCAGACAAAGCTTGGGGAGCTCATCTGAATGGAAAGTGGATACAAGACAAGTGGCCTGCCAGACTACAACATCTACATATCAACTTGAAGGAGATGTTAGCAGTCCAGTTTGCATTAATAGCTTTCAAGGATTTACTTCTTCCAGGGCAGGTGTTGATTCTAACAGACAACACAACTGTCATGTGGTACATCAACAAGCAAGGGGGAACACATTCTTATCCTCTATGCAGGCAAGCAATGATTTTGTGGGAGACTGCTCTCAGTTTACAGCTAAATCTTCAGGCAAGGTTTCTGCCGGAGCACAGAACTCCTTAGCAGATGTGTTGAGCAGGCAATTATGGATCCCCACAGTGGAAATTGGATCCTCATGTATTTCAGAAATTGACAGTGTCATGGGGAACTCCAGACATAGATCTGTTCGCTTCTCCACTAAACCACCAGCTGCCAAAGTTTTGCGAAAAGGTTTCATCCCACAGCTTGGAAAGTGGATGCTCTTTCTTTCAATTGGAGCAATCTTCATGTGTATGCCTTTCCACCTCTGCCTCTCCTCCCAAAGGTACTACTAAAGGCCAGACAGGACAAGCCAAGGATGATTTTGATAGCTCCAGATTGGCCTCGACAGCATTGGTACCCATTACTGAGAAGCCTGGCACGGAGCCTCCATGGCCTTTGCCTTGATTCCACACCTGTTGTCTCAGGAGGACAGTCATTTGCTCAATGTCAAGCTTCACTCTCTTCACCTAACAGCCTGGCATATTCTGTTTTGAACCATAGTGGGTCTCAACTTCCACAGCAAGTTTTGAATGTTATTTTGGAAGCTAGAAGGCCTAGTACAAGGAAAGTGTGCAGATAAATGGAAGAGATTTTTATTTTGGAGTGCAGCAAAGGATTTGGATGTTTCTGAGCCTAATTTAAGTGTGGCTCTTCAATATCTTACTGAGTTACTGGACAAAGGTTTGTCCTTCTCTTCTATTAAGGTTCATGCTGCAGCAATTTCGGCTCACTATGATTGTGACCCACCATTGTTTTCTCATCCTTTGTTCAAGCAATTTCTTAGAGGGGCAAGGAATATAAGACCCCACGTGAGCTCCTACTCCTGCTTGGGATCTCAATTTTGTGTTGGAGAAACTCACTCTACAACCTTTTGAGCCTGCAGCTACTACCGAGTTGAAATATTTATCATGGAAGACTGCTTTTTTGTTGGCCATTACCTCTGCAAGAAGGGTTTCTGAGTTGCAGGCCCTTATGGCGGTTGAGCCTTTCTTAATTTTCCATAAGGATAGGGTATCATTACGTACTAATCCTTCCTTTATGCCTAAAGTGGTTTCTAGTGTGGCTTTAAACCAAACTGTTCATTTGCCTACTTTTTATGCAAATCCCCAAAATAAAGGGGAAAAGATTTTGCACACTTTAGATGTACACAGGCAGTTGCGATATTATTTGGACAGAACTAAAGGGTTCAGGCAGTCTCGGCAGTTATTTGTTTCTTTTGCTTTGAGTTCTTAGGGCAAGCCTGTGTCAAAACAAACTATTTCTAAGTGGATTGGGTTTTGCATTGCTTTCTGTTATTCCCATCATGGCAAGGAGATTCCAGCTGGGATTAGGCCTCATTCCACTAGGGCTACTGCCACTTACAGCTTTTTGAGGGGGTGGCAACTAAGGATATTTTGGAGGCAGCTACTTGGAGTTCAGTGCATACTTTCTCTAGGCATTATCACCTACCACTTTATTCTAAATCTAGGGCTGGTTTTGCCACTGCTGTTTTGCAGGGCATTTTGGCAGCTCCTGCTTCCTTATAGTTTGGCCATCCTCCCTTACCTCTGCTTTGGGATTCTACCCAAGTGTAAGGACTGCAGCAATGTGAGATGAAGAACATAGTACAGTTTTGTACCTACCATAAATGTAGATGTTCGAAGATCCACATTGCTGCAGTCCAACCCTCCCTCCTTCCCTCTGTAGTTAGAGGCGGTTGTGTGGGTTGGGTTGTCAATATGAGGTATATTGTATATTGTATATACTGTATATATTGTACATATTTTTAGTGCTAGGATGGTGGTTTGTTTGTTTGCTGTCTTTTGGTTTTGACCTTTCTTTTTAGGGTCTTCTGACTTCTGGGGCAAGAAAAGACTGAGGATATGACGTCTGTCATGCGCATTTGTACCCTGACGTGCTGATGTCAGTCAAATGCGCCTTGACCGACGTCAGCCTTATACTTTGATATTCGGGCCGACCGAGGACAGCGGACTACCCAAGTGTAAGGACTGCAGCAATGTGGATCTTCGAACATCTACATTTATGGTAGGTACAAAACTGTACTTTCCTTGCTTTTGGTCTTTTGCCATTTAGTGTAATGATCAACTAAACAGCGTTCGCAAGTCATTGTGTTTGCTAAAATAATAGGGACCCAGTTTGATTTTAGGGCCTTTGTGAATCAAAAGGGGGATCAGTTGTGAGTAATCGACTCTTGATAATTGGATGGGTAATAGGAAATTCATCCCTGGGATCACTTTTGTGGTTCTGCTTGACAGGGGCACAGGAAAATAATTTTCTTGGGTGACTAAAGCCAGGGTACCTTTTTGGCTAGGCTTGTATAGACCCTAGGGGGCCAGTAGCCTAGTACCTACCTATGAACCTATTTGAATGACACTGAAGCATTGTTGTTAAAAGAACTTATTCAGGGCAGAAACATTAATTATTCAGGGCAGAAACATTAGGGTAATGAAACCCGATAAGGGAAAGGGGATAGTAATCATGAATAAAACTGACTAAAGATGCAGTCACAGTTGTAGGATGATGATGATTACTGTGATGAAACCTCCCTGAATTACATTAAAGAACCACACCCACAGACTCAAAAACATGTTTATTTCATCATAGTTTGGTGTTTCTTACGTTTTACCCACCACTGTGGGACTACTGCAGGTTTTTTAATATTTTATACTTAATTTCTGAGTCTGACCGTATAGGGTCTGGCATCTTGAAGTAATTCTGATTGTTTAGTCTGCCTCTAGGTATCTCACAATGCAGTGCTAGTCTGTAAAAAGTTACATCATGCAGGCCTCTTTCTTCCTAAAGCTCCTGCCATTGCATTGATTTCATATGGATACACTGCTGTCTTTCAGTCAGTTTTAAGTAACATTTCATGTCGTTCAATGACTACTTGTGCAAATGCCACAGAACAGACTTTCAAAGTGCTTTTTACTGCTGCTGCTTTTTAGAATGGCTAAACTGCATTTTTTTCTGAAACCTGAATTGTACTATGACTCCTCTCCAATCCCCCTTCACATCCAACTTCCCTAGCTGTCAGTGCTAAGGGCAATTTGAGCTGCTACCTGCTGTGATTGACAGCTCACAGCTGGAGACTTGACTCATGCTGTTTCCTTGTTCAAGCCTTTACTTTCTGTATGGGTAGGGGAAGGACCAGGGAGCTTTGACATCACAGCATGGGCGGGTTTTTAGGACAGCCATGAAGATGTCAGTTTGGGGAGGAAATTGGCCAGAAAACTACCTGTATTCAGTGGCCTTGATGATATCCGTGAATTGGAGACTTTTTCAGGGCGGGTTAAAAGTTTTTTGAAAGTGAAACCACCACAGTACAGTAAGGTACTGTTTTAGTGGAGAGAAAGTCAATTTAAAATATTTTACATGCTGTGTTTATTCATAGCAGGGGCAATAAATAAGGAGAAAAAGGACAGATAACTTTATCATTAAATAATAGAATCCCATTGTTGTCCTTTTAATGTGTCATACAAAAAATATTTTTTTCTTCAACATGTATTATATCAGAGCCAAATATCAGAGTACGTGTATTCTTTTTTGAATGTCAAGTTTCTAATCATTCTGTATACATTTGGTATCCATAGTTTGACTGACCCCCCCCCCCCCCCATCAGACCCCCATAGTCAATGCAAGAACTTCTCTAATGCATCTGTTACCTAAATATATAGATGCCAAGTAAAAGGTTTATTAAGCCATGCTGCATGCACGATTTTTGGATGACATCTTTATAGCTTGGGAAGTGAGCTGGAAGGACGAGAGTTTGTGGAATATTTGAACTCCACGACATCAGTTTGAAAATTCACTTGAGTATAATTGTAACAACATTTGCTATTTGGATGTATTGGTTAGCAAAGATGCTACCAAGGGAGCTATTGTAAGTAGTATTTATAGGAAGGTTGTTTATTCTAATGGGTTATTTCATTACACCAGCCATCATCCGCAACACCACAAAAGGGGTATAGTCAAAGGACAATTTGTCAGACTAACAAGCATGGTTTGTGATAACATGATGTTTGACGTAGAAGGAAACAAGTGGTCAGAAATATTGTACGCTAGAGGGTACCCAAAAGATTTGGTAAGGGATGTTTATTCTGAAGTTACAAGGAAAAGGCATAGTGGTGAGTTGGTACCAATTCTGATGGCAAGGCATGTTCAGCTCATTATAAAAACGAGGGTGCAACCCAAGGGTGAATATATTAGTTCTTTTCATGTTTCTGTGTAAAAGTAATTTACAGAACCCTTGAGAAAAATTGGAAAATATTCCAGTGTTTTGATGGTTTAATTGATCTTTTAGGGGAAAAGCCTAGTATAATGTATAAAAAAAGGTAGATCCCTAAAAAACTTATTGGAAAGTGCTACCCAGCATTGTGTAGGGTGTAGCAAAAGGTTGGGGACCGTTAAATGTGGCTTTTGTACCCAGTGTAATCCTATTTTGGAAACTGGCAAAGTCAAGGTCAACAAGCAGTTTACACTTCTTTTCATTGTACACGTAATTCCACAGGAGTCGGCCTTGTGTAAAACCTGTGACAGTTTCTGTGTATAGAAGACCTAAATGAAGTTCAAAGAACGTATTTAAGAACACATGTTGGATGTAAAAGGGAAACAAGCCAATAATTAATTGTATAAACTTTTGGAAAAATACTGAGCATAGTTTCACATTTTTTGGAATTGACACAGTATCCATGCGTTTGGAAGGAGGTCTGTGGCCCGATTTGATAAAACATAGAGACCTTGTGGCAGCTGAGATTAAGTGCATGTGTGCCACCAGGACTCAATGAACAGATTTCAATAGCTTGTTTTTAAGACTTTGCGGTAGCATTGTTGCCTCACAGCAAGAGGTTCTCCTGTTCGATTCTCGGCTGGAACGCCTTCTGTGTGGAGTCTGCATGTCCTCCCCATGGTTGAGTGGTGTTCGAAAGACATGCGTAGAATGGGCGTGCCTTTGTTAAAGGTTGGGCATCGAGCTGGCACCTTGGCACCGTAAAAATCTTCTGCAAATCATTAGCGGGCCGGAGTTTCTCTGTGGCGACCCCTAACCGGGAAAAGCCGTAAGAACAACAACATTCATATAAAGTGTAATACATAAAATGTTTCAGTAGTTTATAGTTTTCAAAGTTTTTAAGGATATATTTAATACATTTTCTAATATAGCACATTTATATATGGCATGTTATGTAGTTGTTCAGCCTTTGTTGGTTTAGAAAATCGTGATTTTTAGGAGGGAGAGTTAAAAGGGGGTAGTTTTATTATGTAATTGATTCTGAAAAAGTCTGTGAATTAGCGGGACGAAAACACTTTGTTTAAAGTTTGTACTGGAGTATCCATGCTTTCAAGAGCTTTGGTGGGTTTTTTTGGTTCGTAGTTTTTTGCAAGGTTCCGAGTTTGTTTTTGGTGAAAATGCCTCAGGAATGTCTTTTTATCACTGTCTTAGGAATGAGAGACTTTCTGTCTCTGTTGGTGTTGCAGGACTCCCACCTAAAGGGAGCTTTTTTCTCTATCTAGTGAGGCAAATTGACTATGGTATAATATATCAGCAAGAACAGATAAGGGGGAACTCTTTCCTACCAACTGTGTCAAGTAGCAGGAGTACTGCAGAAGGCTGTTTGGTATATAGTGATTCCAGGTGGTAGTGAACATTCCTGGAAAGGGCAGTTCTCCTTTAGACTAATTCATCTGGTGTCTTTTGATGCTTCGTGAGTGGGGGACTCTCCAGTTTGTGAACCCTTTTGCCTCTCCGACCAGTGTCCTAATTTCTTTTCCGTGATTCCTCCTTTTGGGGAGTCAGGTCAGAGATATCCTAGTCCACAAGTGACCAAATGGACGTGTAACTTTTCTCCCCATTTTCTCCGATGAAAAGGTTTAATAAGAAAAACAAA
This sequence comes from Protopterus annectens, assembly GCF_019279795.1. Lineage (NCBI taxonomy): Eukaryota > Metazoa > Chordata > Ceratodontiformes > Protopteridae > Protopterus > Protopterus annectens. The sequence continues at coordinate 1,345,153,153 of NC_056743.1, read as the reverse complement.
CTTCAGACCAAGGTCATTCTGGCCCAGACAAACCTGGCCCCTTCATCTGTGTTCCTTCCTTCAGAAATCCCATTTGTCAGCCTTCAAGCATACCAGCTCCAAACCTTTGCTTTCTAAAGCTGACTGCTTGTCTTGTCTTATTCAGTTCTCGTGGTAGCCAAAATTCCAAGTTTCTGTCAGAGAGTAGTTTCCATTATTTATTCCTCTTGTAGGTGGTCTACCTGGAAAATGTACTGGAATCCATGGCTCCATTTTCCAGTATGGGCAACTAATTAAAGTGTAGACCCTTTTACTTATGATGTTAGTAATTTCGTACTTTGGACATTGGTTCTGGATTTTCGTACCTGTCTAAGGATTGATTTAGCAAATATTTCAGACTCTTTCATGGTTGTCTGCATGCTTCCTCTTTGGCTTTTCTGAAAGTGTAAGCCCTTTCCTGTGAGGTATGCCTAATGTAGGCCTGTAAAGTGTTATTTTTTTGTTTATTCTATATGCCATAACTTGTTCAAGACTCTCATTCTAAGTTCTTGTGCTTTTCAGAATCTAATTTTTCATTTAATTGCTACATTTGAGAGTTTTGCTAGGAACACCAAGAGATGCATAGAGGTGCCATGTTGTGACCATGGTTGATGCCGAACAAAATTGAAAGTAATTTTGCAGGCACTTGAACATCATTGGCATTGCTGTAGTCACTGAGAGGGATTACCAGTCCATGTCAATGACACTTATTTCATCTGCCAGCCATCTATCCCTCTGGAGGCAGACAGCAGCTAGCCCACCCTACTAGGCCAAATGCCACAAAGCTAACACTCCTAAAAGTGTATTCTTGCAAACACTGGACCTCATCCCACAGTTGGCAGTGGAGAATAAAGATTGTGGTCCCTGGTCACATTTTGTCCAGATGGGGAGCTGTCTGCATGTCACATTACTCACGGCCTTGGATGCTGCTGCTCCATACTTTGTCCAAGCCAGGATCATCTCCTGAATCAACATGCCTGACTTAACCGGATTGTCAAAAGCTTTTTTTTTCTCAGCCACCACTGGTCATGGTAAGTTTGCCTCTTTTGCCTGCTACCAAACTGTCAGCCCATGAGGAGAATTTTTTTCTATCAAGGGCTCCTCTCCTTTCTTGAAGGAAAAATTGGATTTAGCTTTTACTTTCTGGCTATCCTCCCCTCCCTGACTTGGATATTGAAGAAACTTATCTCATCAGGGTCATTGTTGGTAGAGACTTTTCCTTGGTCTAAACTTGATGGGAGAGACAAGTTTGACACCAAGGAGGAGATAATCAATCATTTTGCACATATTGTAAACAAGGCCAGCTGTTGTCCCTCTTGCCCTTTGAGGCTTTTGAAGATACCTTCCTGGAAGCTTCAGTAGAACTGGACTCTCCATCCCTGGCCCCAAATTCTGCAGGGAACAGCATAATTTTCTCCAGTTCTACATGAATCCAGTTGTGGGCCCTACATTTGTTTCCTAGAGACATCAAAGCTTGCTAAGCTGGGTCCTGGCCCCTATAATCTACCCACCAATAGGGAGAACAACAGAGTCCTGGACAGATTTAGGAAGAAGTATATGTGGTGATTCAGGTACATTTGGCAAAATACCAAGGCAACATTCTTAGAGGACTTGAGAGTACTGGACAGTGTCCTGAAGACAGAAATTGAAAGGCTTATCCTAGTGATTTAGGAGGTGGAAAAGCATATTGTTAGTATTATGCTGCATAGATAGACTTTGGGGCAGCCACTTTAGTTAGTCATAAGGAGAAGTGCATGCCTGAGGAACCAGCCGTTGTCAGAAGATGTTGGATGAGGTTGTGTTTTTCTGGAGTAAGAATCCCTTTTCGGGAACCTGACTAAAATTATCATTAAAAAGTTGGACGAAAATGTAAAGTGACAGTGTTTTGTTTTGTATCACCCTGTACCGAAATAGCAGCAGATTGTTCTTCCAAAATGTTTGTTTTTGCAGATATCAAATAAAAAGGCCAGCAAACTGAGAAACTTGCATGTGTACATGTAAATATTTCGAGCGTGGGCATTAATGGCCTTCTAACCAGCCAATATACCAAAACAGTTGTTCCCATAAATATCCAGACTGTTCTTAAAAAATATTTAAACTAGTTCTTGCTTTAATACAGTTTGGTAGTCTGCTCCATGCATCAGCTGCTCTCTGACAACCAATTAGTATACTTTTCACTCCTATAGAATTTTCTACATAGGTTGTCTGATGAGTCTGTCGCTGAAGTCAAGTAAGCTGAATGACGAAAACGTTAATGTATATTTTACGAACGTTAATAAAGTAGAGTTCTTAGTTTACAGTGTCTGCGTGGTTGCGGTTCTCCTCTACTGACTTTTTGGTTCATTGGTTTTGTTTATTTAAGTCAGTTGAGTCTCCGCTTTGTGGTTTTTGTCTGAGTCTGTTACTTTTTGATAACCCCAAACATTTCCAGGGGTGTTAGTTGTCTCTAAAATGCCTGTATACCAGAATAAGATCTCCTCTATAATATCTATATGAAGAAGGGTCTATATCAGTTCATCGAAAGTTTACTTCAGCAAACCTCCATTCATTGAACAAAAACCATTGAAAGTTGGCTTCAGCAAACGTTCACTTCACTGAATGTGTTACACTGGGAAAAGTAACTGCTTGCCCAACATTCATACACTGGAGTATTTTAAACGCAGTCAGGTGGGGGGCCCCCAAACTATATATACAAACTCCGAGAACTCACTACAGTGGGGGAAAAGGGCAAATTTCTTTGTTAGCCAGCTTGTTCCTTTCCCTTTGTAAATCCTTCACTGATGTGAACATTCACAGAAGTGAATGTTCAATGGTTTTTGTTCGGTGAACAGAGGTTCACTGAAGTGAACCTTTGAAGTAATATAGACCTAAATGAGACACTGTACAAGTTCAAATATGTTAGTCTTTCATAACTTAAATGTTCACCTCCATGGATGCCCTTGTATATTTCTGCTGTACTCTTTCTGGTTTACTCATGCATATTTTCTTAAAAGGTTTCCATATTGTTATTTCATACTCAAGTTTGGGTTTAATGTAATAATTAACAGACAATGACTTATTTTATTTCCTAGACTTTCTTTTTGTACAACCTATAGTCCTGTAATTATCATTAACCACTTGGTTGATATGATTAGAAAAACTTAAAGCAGGATCTGCCCATATACCCAGGTCCTTAAATGAATCTACAGTTTCTATCGTGTGTATTAAATATTCATCTTTCAGTTTGTCTCCCAAATTTCATATGCTTAGATTTTGATGCATTTATCAACATATTCTCCTGTGCCCAAATTGTCAATTTAGCCAAGTTCTTTTGCAGATATGCCCTATCTGTAACACACATAATCACTTCACTCAATTTCAAGTTGTATGCATACAGACTATAGAACACCTCAGATGAAGAAGATGGATCTGAAAGATGCAATCTAAACAAAAACAAGTATGGCCCTAGGACAGAACCCCATTGGATACCCTGACTGTAACCAAGAATTTCACCTGTCCAATTGCTGTGCGATACTTGTGTTCAATTCATAAGTCCTGCAGATATCCATTTTATCAAGACTACTTAGTTCGAATTTATTGGTCAGTGTTTTGTGTACAACCCTGTCAAATGCTGAAGTTAAATCTATATAAATTACATCACAGCACACTTTTTCATTTGTAACTGTTATTGTATTGTTGTAGAACATCATGTTACAGGTGATAATAAATCTATTTTCAAAATATGCATATTGTGATACATGGTTTCAACCAGCCTTTCCAGTTCTGAACATTACCTTACCCAATATTTCTCCATTATTTTTTCTGTAACATGAAAATAGACTCAAGGGTCTGTACGAGTCTGAGTTTCTCCTACTCCCCTTTCCCTTAAAGATAGCTTTAATAAGCGCATGTCTGCAATCTTGAGGAATCCCCCATATTTTATACAACCTAGTAAGCAATCGCTATAATGATGCAAGTTCTTAGTGAAGTATTCTCAGGTCATTATTACAAATTCTGTCTTTTTCTCGTGGTTTGTTTGGATCCAGTTTGCATAGTTTTTGTAATGAAATCGAATTAGATTATATTGAGTCTGAGTTTGCATGGATGTCACTAGAACAACTTCTCTCCTCTTGTGGTGCCAAACTGTTTTGTGTAAGATTTTGTAAATTTATCTATAATTCATGGAGTCTGAGAATAAATTTTAGAATCTATACACAGTTTATCAAGTTGTATTTACTTCGTCCATATCTTGTGCGTCTATGAAGTGGTTTCCTATTATATTCATTGTCTTTATATACATTTTCTTCAAATTTTTCTTGATCTTGTCTCATGATGTTGTTTTTCTTTTGGCTTTTCCCAGTTAGGGGTTGCCACATCAGAACTCCGGTCTGTTAATGATTGGCACACCCATTTATTTGTCCAACTTGAGTGCAGTTTTCAAAGTTGTAGTTTGACCTCTCTTCCATTTGTTACATTTTTTGTCTCACCTTAACCTTGTCATATGAAAATAAATCCCTCTGATGATGTATGCCTAGATCATGTTTAACCATTTTTGTACTCTATTTATAGGTTCATAGGTTCATACTAGGCTATCTGCCCTAGGGCATTTATAAGCCTAGCCAGAGTGTGTTTGGCTTTCGCCACCCATTTTAAATTAATTTTGCTATGCCCTTTTTCGAGGTTAGTATACTGTGCCTCTGTCTAACAGTGACACAGAAGTGATACCCGGGGTAAACCTACCATCTCCCATCCACTCATCAAGATTCCTCTTGAAGAGAGTCAATGAGGGACTCTGCCTAACCTGGACTGGGATTTTATTCCAGAGTGAAGGGAGCCTCTGGGTTAATATATCTGTCCCTCCAGCATGTCCTATTTATTTCAGTGCTGAGGTTCAAGTCTCTCGAGCACGTAGCTCGATGGGATTTGGATTTTCTGAGGTGCAGCATGTCCATTAATTCCGGGTTGGACATGGCTTTATACATCCGGCACAGATCACCTCTGAGCAGGCGGTATGCCACTGAGTAGAGCTGGAGTTTCTTTAACCAGGCAGCATATGGCATCTGTTTGAGCCCTTTGATCCTCTTGGTGAGGTACTTTTGGGGTCTTTCCAGTTGCTGCAGGTGTCTGGTAAGGTACATCCCAAAAGGGGCATTGGACTCCATTATGGGCCTGATGAGGGATGAGTAAAGAGGCACGATGACCTCCCCTGATCTAGATGTGAATCCCTTCATGATTAGGTGGGCTATATAAAATGTTTTTCTAACCACTTTGGCCACGTGGTTGTCAAATGAGAGATTGCTATCAACTTGGGTCCCCAGGTCCCTAATTACTACTTCTGTACTTAATGGATTACCAACTTCCCACATTCCTTCTGCAGTTTTTCCACTGAATGCGTCACACTCCAATTTGTTTTGTGTAGTGACTGTTTTGCACAATCTGTATTTTTTTTTAATTTTTTTTAAAATTTTTTTTTTTGTAATTTTGACTGTTTTGTATAATCTGTAGTCTTATGCATTGGTGTAGATTTCAGTTTGGCAGAATTATCCAGCAACAGTTTAACCTTTTTAACCCCATGATCACTGCGCATCAATGGTGTTAAAACTTGATGTGAAGTAACAGTAATTTCTTTAGGAACGCAAACGATGACTAGTATGTTACGTTACCTGGTATTTTTTTTTACAATCTGAAGCAGTTGCTGTTCCTGAACATGCATTGTGAATAATTTCCTTACTAATGTTGAATCAGTATTATTCCAGTCTGTCAGCCTGCTTCTGGTAAAATTAAGTCTCCAGCCATCCCTGATGTTCATCGTGCATACAGCTGCAGTCATAACAGATGGGTTCTCCTGCCGTCAGGCGGGTCCTCGGTCGGCCGAATTCCAAAGTCTAGGTCCGGCGTCGGTTGTCGTCGCTTCTTGCCTGACGTCAGTACGACAGGGGTATAAAAGAACCAGCCGACGCCATGTTCTTCAGTTTTTCTTGCCGCGCGGTGCCCGAAGCAGAAGCAGTTCGCAAGTGCTGGTCGGCCAGCTCCTGAGATTATGAAAAATTTGGAAAACCGAAGTCTTCTTAAAAGCTAAGTACCCCGTTGGGGAAACTTTTCTTGCCTCAGACTGATGTCAGACAAAGTTAATAATTGTATTTCTTGTGGAAGCAAATACCGCATAAGGATTTCCATTCCCTCTGTATACCTTGTTTAGGCCCAGACCACGACGTCTCATGCAAGAAATGTAATGAATTCCTCTAGGTCATCAGCGCTAGACTTTGGTGGTCTGTACACTCCAACTGCTTTATGTTACAGGGTCGTCTTTGTCAGTTACACAACCTGTAGTGTCGGTGTTATTGAACATGTAATAATCGCAGGTCTCATAACTGTCTTAAATCTATCACAATACCACCACCTAATTTGTTTTAGAATGTTTTACAGTAAAATCATTTATACACTGACAGAACTGATTTCCAGTCATCATTGTTCTTTAACCATGTTTCATAGGCAATAACATCAGTCTTGTGGGAACAAAGAAAGTTTGGCACCAGAGATGCATCAAATGTTAATCTGTGATGTGTTGAATTTTTGACCTGGTAAAAGTTCTGCCTTGTGTTTGTCAAAAATTGCAAAATATCAGCTGCAGAAGTTCTCTTCGCTGATCTTGACAAATACACACCATCCTCCCTGAATACTTGTGCCCAAAATTTGATTCAGATGCCCTATGCATTTTTGTTTTTTCGTGTAGGTATTTACCACAATATTTTTTCATTCATGGTGACCAGACTCTCCTTTCTATATGCGATTGGTGAAAAGTGCATCCTAACACATGTACAAGCTGTGCTGTGTAAGCGGGCTTGTGTAGATTCTGTACTAAGTCAGAGAGTCCTTGTGGGTGAGATAATTTGTCCCGATGTGAATAAAAACTGTTGCAGTCATTACATTTGGGTAATCTGCTGGCAGGTTGCCCTCAGTCGGCCTGAATTCTAGTGTCTTGCGTCCTGCGTCGGTTGCGGTCTCCTCTTTCAAGACGTCAGGGGTATAAAACAAGCAGCCAGCACCATTTTCTTTAGTCTTTCATGCCGTGCGGTGCCCAAAGCAGAAGCATTTCGCAAGTGCCGGTCGGCCGACTCCTGAAATATTCGAGTTTGAGTTTCAGAACCGAAGTCTTCACTAAAGCCAAGTACCCCATTGGGGAAACTTTTTTTCTTGCTCCATACCGATGTCAGAAAAAGTTGATAATTTAATTACTTGTGGGAAGCAAATACCTCAAAGATTTCCATTTATACTGTATTCCTTGTCTAGGTCCTGATCACAACGTGCCTGGCTGTCGGTTTTGTGCTAGATTTAACCAACGCACTGTTAAGCATCTGTATAGTTTTTCCTCAAAGTATTTTGGAAACAGATTTAACTACCCAGAAATGTCGTCTGATAGCAGTCAGACTACCGGAGTACATAAAAAATGCAAAGAAAAGGACAGAGACAGTCGAGGTCCAAAACCGACGACTAAACTTCTCCTAAGCCAGTTGCTGGTTTGCCAGTACTCTGTGAGGCACTTTCACAGCCCCTGATACCTGCTACTTTCGAGTCGCAGGTCCCTACCGACACCCATGTGGAGGATGTATCTCCCTCGGATGGGTCCGGAGCCGGTGAGCAGGCACCGGCTTCTGAGGGTGTATTCAGGCCGCAACATTTTTATATCAAACCGACAGCAGCAAAACCAAAGACAAAAGCAACTTCTAAAACTAAAAAATCAACGCATAAGCCATGTGCACAGGCTTCTATGCCTAAAAAACAGTTGATCAAAATGGCTTAAGACCTTATTACCTTGATCAGGGGCTCCCATCCCCCTCCAGATAAGAGGCCTAGGCAAGACACTGATTATGAATCTTCAGATCCGGTTTCTATTTCTTCTGATTCCTCTTCTGATCAGGAATTATCTATTCCTCCCTATGAGGATTCTGATGTAGAGGAGTCTATACCATCTGCATCACCTCCAGAGGATTATTCATTTGGAGAAACCTTGCATACTTTGAGGGAGCATTTTCTCTGGGAGAGTCAAGATTTCTCAGAATCAAAAAAGGAGGCGCAGGGATTTCCTTCTCCCTCAGCACAGGCCTTTAGCCATACACCCTGTTTTAGACATTGTGGATGATGTGTTTTCGGAGTCGAGCTTGACCCCTGACTCCTTACCTCCGGCTTCCAGCAAGCTTGACTGATATTACAGGGTCCCTGACTCTCTCTAATTTTTATTTAGAAACCCTGCTGCTGATCCTGAAACCCTTTCACAGGGTCCAAAGGGAGTTAAGGCCTCAACAGCAAAAAATCCTACCCCCTCTGACAAGAGTTTCAAAGCCACTGGATAGATGGGGGAAAAAAGGTTTATACATCTGCAACCTTGGTAATTGGGGCCTTAAACTGCCAGTTTCATATGCTCAAGTATCACTAACATGTTATGGGGTTGCTGAAACAGAAAATGGTGATTTCTGAATGTGCAGAAAATAAAGAATTGCAGGAATTGTTGCATGCAGCTGAACAGGTTGGAAAGCATACTTTGCAATGTGGTTTTGATTCTTTAGAGGCCTCCTGCAGGGCCGCAGTTACTGGATCTGTGATTAGGAGGCATGCCTGGCTAAAGGAACAAAATTTGCCTGATAATGTTAGCTAAATTACTAGCTGCACCTTTACAACATGATACTCAGTTTGGTATTAAGGCAGAAGAGGTTTTAAAGAAAATGGAAGACAAAGCTAAGTCTATGCAAACTGTAAGACTTCTTACAAGTGCAGCCTCCAAGATTCAGTAGACACTGGCCTACAAAAAAATGATCCTTTCCTGTGTCAGACAGAGCTCAAAGGGGCAAATCTAGATGCCCTAAGGGTTCCAGATACCAGGCACAAGATTCATACAGGTCAAAGCAATGGGGCGCTTCTACCTCCAAATCTGGAGGAGATAAAGTGCAAACCTACAGAAAACAGTCCCAATGACTTCCCTCTGCCTTCACCAAGCACTTATGTTTTGGCAGCACCCTTAGGGGAAAAATTAGCACTTTTTGCTCAAAATTGGCAGTTAATAACCCAGCTCAAAATTGGCAGTTAATAACCCAGGACAAGTGGGTGCTAAACATAGTATCACAGGGATACAGATTCCATTTCCATACTCTGCCAATGGCAAATGGTTGGCCAGATCTGCCAAAAAATCAGTGGGGCAAGGCAAAGAAATATGTTACGTCCCTCATGGATATGGGGGCCATTCAGCCAGTACCAGAACAGGAAAAAGGACAAGGTTTTTACTCAAGACTGTTGGTACCCAGAAAGGACAAGGCCTGGCGGACAATACTGGATATATCTATTTTGAACATATACCTGGACATTCCAAAATTCAAAATGCTGACTTTGCAGCAGCTTCTGCCCATGCTGGGCAAGAATGCTTGGCTGGTGACGGACCTAAGAGAGGCATACCTGCATGTCCCAATAAGGCAATCGTGCAGAAGATACCTCAGATTCAAGGCTGGCTTAATGCATTAGCAATTCTCTGCACTGCCCTTTGGCTTATCTACTGTGCCCAGGGTCTTTACAAAGTGCCTGGCACCAGTAATTGCATTTTGCAGACAAAGTATTATTCAAATATATCCTTACTTGGACGACTGTCTCATTCAAGCAGAGAACAAGGACATTATTCTTTAACACCTGGCATTTGTGAAAAGGCTACTAACATGCCTAGGGTACACAATAAATGAAAAAAAATCACAACTGGTACCCTCTCAAAAGATAACATTCCTGGGTGCAAGCTTGAATACAACTGCCCAGATAGCTTACCTCACGCCAGACAAGCAAAGGCAACTGACTACTTCCTTCAAACTGGCAACAAAAACCCAGTTATCTGCAAGACAAATTCTGCAGGCTTTGGGCTTTATGGCATCCTACTGATTCCATATGCAAGACTGCATATGAGGAAACTTTAATGGTACCTAAAAAGTTTATGGAGTCAACATTGTCACAGTCTGGAAACAATGATTCCTCTCATTCCCTGCCTACAACAGGAGTTTCTATGGTGGGCAAAGGTATGTCACCAAAACATGGGACGGACCTTCACTCTACCCCCCTGCCAGCCAAACCTTAACAGATTCATCAGGTTATGCCTGGGGGGGCCCACATGGTGGGAAGATGCATTCAGGGCATATGGACCTTAAAACAAATGCATCTGCATATCAACCAGAAAGAGATGCTAGTTGTTCAAAATGCCCTGACAGCCTTCAAGGACTTACTTCATCCAGGACAACTGCTGATAAAGACGGACAACACCATGGTCGTGGTATATAAACAAGCAGGGGGCACACTCATACCCCCTTTGAAGACTAGCCATGGCCTTGTGGAACACAGCCTTGACTTACCAAACACATCTTCAAGCTCAATTCCTGCCAGGAAAGCAAAATACTCTGGCAGACTATTTAAGCAGAAACCTTATGGATTCTCTTGAGTGGAAACTAGATCCACAAGTCTTCAGCATAACAAAGAAATGGGGGAGCCCAGACATAAATCTGTTTGCCTCCCCTCAAAATTATCAATTGAAAAGATTCTGCACAAGGACTCATCACAGACTAGCATGGAACGTGGACGCCCTATCCTTCAGTTGGAAAAACCTATCAGTTTATGCCTTTCCTCCACTGCCTCTTCTTCCCAAGGTCCTCGTAAAAGTCAGACGAGAAACCAAAGCTGATACTAATTGCCCCAGACTGGCCCCGCCACTACTGGTACCCAATCCTAAGGAACTTGTCTCAATACACAGCTTGGACCTTACCTCAAAGACCTCAGCTACTGTCCCAGCAAAACAATCAGATCCTGCACAATCAACTCCAGACACTGAACCTGGCAGCATGGCTGATCATGTAGTCAAACACCTCTCAGTAAAGCTGTGATGGATGTCATTTTGGAAGCCAGAAGGCCTAGTACTGAAAATCTTATGCTGATAAATGGAAGAGATTGTGTGCTTGGAATCGAGCACAAGTAACAGATACAGCAGAACCAAATATTCCTCAGATATTACAATACTTGACTGAGATGCTTGACAAAGGCCTATCTCTTTCATCAATTAAAATCCATGCCTCTGCCATTTTGGCTCATTACAATACAGAGCCACCAATCTTTTCTCATCCTTTACTAAAGCAGTATCTTAGAGGAGCCAAAAATTTAAGGCCTCCTAGAAGATCACCAATACCTACATGTGGGACCTCAATTATGTGTTAGAAAAGTTCATCCTGCCTCCATTTGAACCAGCTGGTACTGCTGATATAAAATTCTTATGGAAAACAGCTCTGCTACTAGCAGTTACATCAGCAAGAAGAGTCTCGGAGCTACAGGCCCTTGTGGCTGTGGAGCCTTTTATCATATTTTACCCAGGCAGGGTGTTTCTGAGGACAAATCCAACATTTATGCCTAAGGTGGTTTCTAGTGTGGCTCTTAACCAAACTATTCATCTGCCAACCTTTTATCCAAATCTGCAGAACAAGGGAGAGATAATTCTGCATTCCTTGGCCGTACACAGACAGCTAAGATTCTACCTGAGCGGGACTAAAGCTCTAAGAAAAAACGAGCAGTTACTAGTGACATATGCTGCAGGATCAGAAGGAAAGGCTATTTCAAAGCAGACTATTTCAAAGTGGATAAGCCACTGCATTCGTTTCTGCTACTTACACTATGGTAAACCTGTGCCCAAGGGCATTAGGTCTCATTCCACCAGAGCTGCAGCTACTTCAGCAGCATTTCTCAGAGGAGTACCAACCAAAGACATTCTAGAGGCTGCTACTTGGAGTTCTGTTCACACCTTTACAAAGTATTATCATTTGCCTCGCTCTAAGTCCAGGGCAGGTTTTGCCACTGCAGTTCTGCAGGGCCTTATAGCCGCACCTAATGCTGTTTAGCTCCAGCCTCCCAACCATAGCTTTGGGACTCTAACCAAATGTAATGACTGCAACAGTGAAACACGAAGAACATAGTACAGTTGTGTACACTTCCATAAATGTAGATGTTCGAGTGTATTCACTGTTGCAGTCCAGGTTACCCTCCCTCCCAGCCCCCTAACTTCTTTTGGTTATACCTCTACTTTCCTTTACTATTCTTAAAAGCTTTTTGGTGTATTTGCTTTTTTGTTGGAGGTATATCATTGTGCTTTTCTATTTAATTGCTTCCCATTAGGGGGGCACCTGACATCTAAGGTAAGAAAAACTGATGTAATGGGTCGGGTGCATGTTTTATACCCCTGACGTCATGGAAGAAGGGACCGCAACCGACGCAGGACCCAAGACTTTAATCAGGCCGACTGAGGGCTACCTGCAAGCAGATAACAGAAATGTAATGACTGCAACAGTGAATACACTCTAGCATATGCATTTTTGTAAGTGTACACAACTGTACTTTCTAGGGCTTGTCTGACATCCTCTGTTTTTGCTCCTAACATTCAGTGTTCATTAACCTCTCTACAAATGTATCAGTTCCTCAAATAGCTGAACCTTCAATTACAAGAATATCTTTTTGGACCAGATCTGAAAAATCTTCAAGTTCAAACATAAATAGGGAGAGGGGGGTTGTGGAGAGTAAAACTACCGGAAGCAGCCTGTTTGAGAAATCCTGACTCAGACGCACCCTGTTATCTGCATCTTCTTCAGTCTCCTCACCTTCATCAGCTTCAACCTGGAAAGGAGTCAAAGCCAAAGCACTAATCTGACAACAGGGTGTTGACTATAGTTTCAGCATATGTATAATAGAGTTCAGATTTTCCCCACCTTTTATGAGGGTGCCATCCATTCTAAAGGACTTGATAGAACTGACTCTACCCCTTCTCTACCAGCTGTTGATCAGTTGAGCCACCAAAGGGGTCTCAGAATTGAAGGACTAGGTTTTTACACCCATGCAAAGAAAATGGACTGAGTACTGAGTTCACTCTGACAATGACACAAAATACTAAAATTGTAGAATAAAGAAGTTGCAGAGTTCCACGACAGATTTACCTTTGATTAAACAAAAAGTAGTAAGCGCTTTCGCGATCTACCCAGATCGCTTCTTCAGACTGTATTACAATGTCAAACTATCTAACCAAGCATTTTAAAGCTATACCTATTAATACATTGCAGTTAGTCACAATTACCTACTTAAAGCTGTAAGTAATTTACATAAAGATTCTTTTCAGTAAGAACTTTTTTAAAAAACACCACTTCTTATTAGCCATTGGCATTACATTGTATCAGGTTCTATCTTAAAAAGCAACACAGATTGTATTATAAATAAGAAAATAAAAATATATACAAATATATATGTATAAAAAATATAAAGATACATACATATAAAATTAATGAAGCATGCCTATAAAGTGCATGTATATTCATATTGTTATAATAAAACCTCCTAGCAAAGTCTCGACCATCTTGACAGACAAAAATTAAATTAATATACGCTTGAACTCAATTGGGAGGAATATAGACCTAGGGCAAGGGCAACATACTGCATAATAAAGCATGGATATATTTAAATAATTTTATGCAAGGGCATCAGCATCTGTTTAATGTTTCAGATGTCGAGCCTTTAGGAAAGGTTTAAGGGATACTGCATCATTTATACCTGGGTGCTTATCAGCATTCAATTTTATTATCCACTTTTGTTCAGATTCTTCCGTTCTGTTTGTCACCTCCTCTTAAGCCTTCCTTAACTACCTCAAGCACAAAAGATTTAAAATTATGGTCTTTCCCTTCTTTTAGAATATGTTTGGCTAGAGCATTAGATGTTCATCGTGCATACAGCTGCAGTCATAACAGATGGGTTATCCTGCCGTCAGGCGGGTCCTCGGTCGGCTGAATTCCAAAGTCTAGGTCCGGCGTCGGTTGTCGTCGCTTCTTCCCTGACGTCAGTGTGGCAGGGGTATAAAAGAACCAGCCGACGCCATCTTCTTCAGTCTTTCTTGCCGTGCGGTGCCCGAAGCAGAAGCAGTTTGCAAGTGCCGGTCAGCCAGCTCCTGAGATTTACGAAAATATTTCAGCCGAAGTCTTCTTGAAAGCTAAGTACCCCGTTGGGGAAACTTTTCTTGCCTCAGACCGATGTCAGACAAAGTTAATTGCATTTCATGTGGGAAGCAAATACCGCATAAGGATTTCCATTCTTTCTGTATTCCTTGCTTAGGCCCAGACCACGATGTCTCGGCCTGCCATTTTTGTGCTAGATTCAACAAACGCACTAAGTGTCGGGCGGAGTTCGCCCACCACTATTTTGGTAAAAAATTTAATTACATTATTTTGTCGGATACTCCGACTCCAGTTTTGAGTAAAAGACGCAAAGATAAGGACCGACATATGAGGTCCACAACTTCTACTGACACCACGCTAAAGCCGACTACCGGTGCTCTGGTTCTCAGCGAGGCGCCTATGCAGCCCCTGAGTACCGATGACGCTTCATTACCGGTGTCTTCTGTGCCCGAGGTCGCAGGCTCCTCGGCCCCCATTCCGACTTCATATACCGACGCCACTCTTGGCGGGGAAACTCAGAGTTTAGACTTCTCAAGGTGTCTTCAGGCCTTCCTCCTTTTCCATTAAAGCTTTCACAAAATCTAAAGCAGCCATGAAAACTAAAAAACAAGGACCACAGACCCCCTCTCAAGGCCCCATGCCTAAAAAACAGATGCTCAAAATGGCTGAGGATTTGATTACTCTTATCAGGGGTTCTCAACCCCCCTCGGACAAAAGGCCCAGATTGGAGGAAGACTACCCTTCCTCAGATCAAGCCTCTATTACCTCAGAACATTGAGGACCAGGAATATTCATATTCCCCTTTTGAAGACTCTGATGCTGAGGAGTCCATTCCCTCGGTCTCCCCCCCTGAGGACTATTCTTTTGGGGAAACCCTACATACCTTGAGGGAACACTTTCACTGGGAAGGCCAAGATTACTCAGATTCCAAGAAAAGGCTCAGGGATTTTCTCTTGCTTCCCCAGCACAGGCCTCTGGCTATCCCTCCTGTCTTAGATATATTAGATGAAGTGTACACAGAAGCCAGCCTCAACCCAGATTCTTTATCTCCAGCTCCTGTTAAACCTGACTGGTATTACCGGGTTCCTGAGTCACACCAGTTCCTATACAAAAGCCATGCTGCTGACCCAGAAACTATTTCACAGGGTCCCAAGGGAATTAAGGCCTCTACTGCTAAAAACCCATTACCTTCAGAGAGAGATTCCAGAGCTTTAGAAAGGTGGGGAGAAAAAGGTGTACACCTTGGCCACTTTAACCATGAGGGCATTAAACTGTCAGTTCCATATGTTAAAGTATCAACAGTTTTTGTTATGTCAGTTGAAAAGCAAAATGACACAACCTGAGCAACCAGATTTAAAGGAGTTGCAGGATTTGTTGCATAGTGCAGAGCAAGTGGGTAAACGTACGTTGCAGTGTGGTTTTGATGCTTTAGAGGCCTCATGTAGAGCTGTTGTTACAGGGTCTGTCATACGTAGACATGCTTGGCTCAAAGAGCAAACCTTACCAGATCATGTCAAAGCTAAATTACTAGATGCACCTCTTCAAATAGATGTATTGTTTGGTGTTAAAGCTGCGGAGGTACTAAAGAAAATGGAGGAAAAGGCAAGATCAATGCAAACAGTGAAATATTTCCTACAGGTACAACCTCCATGTTTCAGCAGAAACTGGCCTTCAGAAAATTGGTCCTTTCCAGCCACGGACAGACCTCAAAGAGGCAGATACAGGTGCCCGAGGGGTAGAGGGCAATCTCAAGGATCATTCAGAGCCAGACAATGGCAAGCACCTACCCCAAGAGGTGGAGAAGATAGATCACAGTCATTCAGAAAGCAGACACAATGACTTTCCCCTTTGCATGCCAAGCAAAGCTTTAATGGCAGCACCTTTAGGCGGAAAACTGGTATTATTTTCAAAAAAATTGGCATATCGTCACAAAAGACAAATGGATCCTGGACATTATAGACAGAGGCTACAAATTCCACTTTCACACCTTTCCAAAAATGAGAGGCATGCCAAACCTGCCACAAAATCAAAGGGCAGAGGCACAAAAACAAATTTCAACTCTCTTGGACATGAAAACTATTCTAGAGGTACCTGCAAAAGAACAAGGTCAAGGTTTTTATTCCAGACTATTCCTGGTACCAAGGAAGGACAAAGATTGGAGACCTATTTTAGACCTATCCATCCTAAACACATATTTACTCGTACCAAAATTCAAGATGCTCACATTACAGCAGCTTCTTCCCATGCTAGGCAAGGAGTCTTGGCTGGTAACATTGGACCTCAAGGAGGCATACCTGCATGTCCCCATCAGACAAGATTGCAGAAGATACCTCCGATTTCTTGCAGGTTCAACCCATTATCAATTCTCTGCATTGCCCTTTGGCTTATCTACTGCGCCCAGTGTGTTTACGAAATGCCTGGCATCAGTAATTGCCTTCTGCAGACTTCAAGGGATACAAATATACCCATATCTGGACGACTGCCTGATCCAAGCGGATAGCAAGTACATACTTCTGAAACACCTGGCGTTTGTAATAAAACTGTTGAACTTTCTGGGATACACAGTCAACAAAAAGAAATCAAAACTAATACCCTCTCAAACAATTTTCCTGGGTGCCAGCTTGAATACAAACACCCAGATGGCCTACCTCACGCCAGAGAAGCAAGGGCAACTATCTCAATACTTCAGCAAAATGACAACCTTCACCAGGCTGACTGCAAGGAAAGTCCTGCAGGCTCTGGGATTCATGGCATCTTGCATCCTGCTGATCCCATGTGCAAAGCTGCATATGAGGAAACTTCAATGGTACCTAAAAAACTTATGGTCTCAACACAGCCACAGTTTGGAAACAATTATACCACTCATTCCATGTCTTCAAAAGGAATTTCTGTGGTGGGCTCAAGCATGCCAAAGAAACATAGGTCTCCCCTTCTGCATACCTCAAGCAAATCAAATCATCACAACAGACGCCTCGGACTACGCCTGGGGGACTCACATGACAGATCAGTGCATTCAGGGAAAATGGTCCCAAAAAGAGAAGCACCTACACATCAATCAAAAGGAAATGCTAGCAGTGCAAAATGCTATTATGGCCTTCAAAGACCTACTGCATCTAGGCCAGCTATTGATAAGGACAGACAACACCACAGTGATGTGGTACATAAACAAACGGAGGAACTCATTCATACCCCCTGTGCAGATTAGCAATGTCCCTTTGGAACACGGCTCTGGAATTGCAAATCCAACTTCAAGCACAATTCCTGCCAGGGAAGGAAAACACACTGGCAGACAGCCTAAGCAGAAATATGACAGATCCACACGAATGGAAGTTGCATCCTCAAGTTTTCGGAAAGATAACTCCGGCATGGGGACAGCCAGACATAGATCTCTTTGCTACCCACAGAAATTACCAACTGAAAAAATTTTGCTCAAGGACCTATCATCCACAGGCCTGGAAAGTGGACGCACTTTCTTTCAGTTGGACAACATTGACAGTCTATGCCTTTCCACCTCTTCCTCTGCTGCCCAAAGTTGTATTAAAAGCCAGAGCAGAGAGACCAAACATGATTCTCATTGCTCCAGTCTGGCCAAGACAACACTGGTATCCACTCCTGAAGAGCCTGACACATTCCCCGCCATGGATCCTGCCTCTAGTGCCTCTTCTGTTGTCCCAGCACAACTTCAAAACTCTTCACAGTCAGCTGAAAACCCTCAATCTAGCCGCATGGAGAATCCCTTGATTTCCCAACAGACCCAACTCTTCAAGGAGGTGCAGGATGTCATCTTGGAGGCCAGAAGACCTTCTACTAGAAAAGCCTACTCCGCCAAATGGAAACGGTTTTGTGCCTGGAATCAGAAAAAGGGCCAGAATCCTTGGGTAATAAATTTACCTCAAATATTACAGTACCTAGCTGAGATGTTAAACAGTGGACTTTCCTTCTCCTACATCAAGATCCATGCTTCAGCCATTTCTGCACACTACAACACCGATCCTCCTTTATTCTCTCATTCTTTCTTAAGACAGTTCCTCAGAGGGGCTAAGAATATAAAACCCCCAAGGAAACCACCAGTACCTGCTTGGGACTTCAACTTCATTTTGGAAAAACTGACCCTGCCTCCATTTGAGCCAGCTGCTTCAACAGAACTGCGATTTGTCATGGAAAACAGCCTTCCTTCTGGCTATCACCTCAGCACGCAGGGTTTCGGAACTACAGGCCCTCATGGCTGTGCAACCTTTCATCATTTTCCATCAGGACAGAGTTTCCTTATGAACCAACCCTTCCTTTATGCCAAAGGTAGTATCCAGTGTAGCCTTGAATCAGACTATCCACTTACCTACCTTTTACCCTAACCCACAAAACAAAGGGGAAAGACTACTACATTCCTTGGACATTCACAGACCACTTCGTTATTATTTGGACAGGACAAAGCCATTCAGAAAATCCGAGCAACTCTTTGTGTCCTATGCTACAGGTGCTCAAGGAAAGGCTATCTCCAAACAGACAATCTCAAAATGGATAGCCCACTGCATACGCTTTTGTTACTCATTTCATGGAAAAACTGTGCCTTCAAGCATCAGATCCCACTCCACAAGGGCCACAGCTACCTCTGCAGCTTTCCTCAGGGGGGTTCCTACCAAGGACATTTTGGAAGCAGCCACTTGGAGTTCTGTGCACACTTTCTCCAAGCACTATCACCTTCCACTTTACTCTAAATCTAGAGCGGGCTTTGCCGCAGCAGTCTTGCAGGGCATCCTTGCTCCTCCTAGTTCCACTTAGTGCCTGCCACCCCTTTTTAGCTTTGGGATTCTACCCATCTGTTATGACTGCAGCTGTATGCACGATGAACATAGTACAGTTTTGTACCTACCATAAATGTAGATGTTTGAGTGCTAATACAGCTGCAGTCCAGGTTTCCCTCCCTCCCCTCTTGGGACAGGCCTTATGACAAACACCTTCTCATACAACCTGATTGGGGTATTTTTTTATGGTGTATTTGCTTGCAAACTACTGTTTTTTGATTATTCTATATTGCATTATTACATAAGTTTATGTTTTGCCTTCCTTCTGGGGGCACCTGACATCTGGGACAAGAAAAACTGAAGAAGATGGCGTCTGCTGGTTCTTTTATACCCCTGCCGCACTGACGTCAGGGAAGAAGCGACAACAACCGACGCCGGACCTAGACTTTGGAATTTGGCCGACTGAGGACCCGCCTGACGGCAGGATAACCCATCTGTTATGACTGCAGCTGTATTAGCACTCTAACATCTACATTTATGGTAGGTACAAAACTGTACTTTTCTTTACCTGTCGCAATGTCTCCGTTCTAAAATTAGTTCTTTTAACATCCTATTTGTTTTACCTATATAATATGCTTTACATATCTGACAAAAACTGAAGTGTACTATGTTATTAGTTCTACATTCTGCATACATATTTGCTTCTATTCTGAATTTATTGACTGGATGAAAAAAGGCAGTGCAAGAAAAAAAAAGGCAGTGCAAGAAAAAATGTATCTGCATGCTGTACATTTTCTACAGGGGTAGGTACCTTTCCTCTGATGTAACCTCATGTGTGATATTGTGTGATTTATAACATAACTGCCTTTTTAAAGACTTTTTGTTAATAAAGGAAAAGTGTGGTACTGAGTCTATCATTGTTTCCAAATCCTTGGATGCAGTTAAAATATTCCAATTCTTTTTAAAAACATCACATTACACATATCGCTGGTAAAGGTAATAGGAAAACAGTCTCATGTAATTTTGTTTGTCCTTTGTCTCTTGGTTTCCTATTCCCTCTGAGAAATAAGGACTACCTTTGCTCCCTCTTTCAGCAAGTGCTTCATTGACACACATCTATTTCAGATTTAGAATAGCCTCTGCTGTTAAACTCGTCCTTCAGTGTTTCAGTTCCTTGCATAAGCTCACTGTCACTGTTATATATTCTCATGTTCCTAATAATCTGTCCTTTTAGGACATTTCTGCTAACATGTCGGATGCGTACTACCTTTATGCAGTAAACAATTTTTCCTTGTCTGTTTCCTGTATCGACTAGTTTTCATATCCTTTTACCCAGATTTTTGAACCATAACATCCAGGAATTCGATTTTATCATAAGAATATTTATAAGTAAATTTCAAAAAAGTTGTATGTAGATAATCTATAAAGTCTTTTAATTCAGTTTCTGACTTCCCCCATAAGAGGTTGTCCACGAAACGTAATACCATAACACGTTTGCTATACTCATGTCCTTGCAATAAATGTGTTTTCCCACTGCACCAAAGCTAGATTGGCGTAGCTATTGGCACAGGCAGTGCCCATAGCTACGCCTATCTTTTGTAAATAATGTTCACCAAAATTAAAAACATTATTCTCCAAGACAAGCCAGTGCATTTCTTTGCGCTGGTCCCAAGCCCGGATAAATTTGGAGGGTTGCATCAGGAAGGGCATCCGGCGTAAAAATTCTGCCACAACTTATGGCGCTAAAATTTCCATATCGGATTGGTTGAGGCCCGGGTTAACAATGACCGCCACCACTACTGTTAGCCAGGGTGCTGGTGGAAATTGGGCTACTGTTGGCCGAAGGAGAAGCGGGGAGGGTGAAGGCATGCCCGAAAGCAGGAAGAGAGGAGGAGGGTTAGGTGTGTAGCAGTAAGGGTAGGAACTTTGAATGTTGGCAGTATGACTGGTATAAGAAGAGAGCTAGCTGATATGATGGAGAGAGGGAAGGTTGATATATTGTGCGTGCAAGAGACCAGATGGAAGGGAAGTAAGGCCAGGTGTTTAGGAAACTGGTTCAAATTGTTCTGTCATGGTGTGGATGGCAGGAGAAATGGGGTAGGGCTTATACTAAAGGAACAATATGCCAAAGGAACAATATGCCAAGAGTGTTTTAGATGTGAAGAGTGTGTCTGACAGAGTGATGTTTATGAAGCTCGAAATTGATAGTGTAATGATGAATGTTGTTAGTGCATATGCTCCACAGGTTGGGTGTGCGATGGATGAGCAAGAGAAATTTTGGAGCGAGTTGGATGGAGTTGTGGTGAGTGTACCCAAGGGTGAGAGACTAGTGATTGGAGCTGACTTTAATGGGCATGTTGGTGAAGTGATCAGAGGGGATGAGGAAGTGATGGGTAGGTATGGTGTTAAGGAGAGGAATGCAGAAGGTCAGATGATTGTGGATTTTGCGAAAAGGATGGACATGGCTGTGGTGAATACGTATTTTAAGAAGAGGGAGGAGCATAGGGTGACGTACAAGAGTGGAGGAAGATGCACACAGGTGGATTATATCCTATGTAGGAGGGCCAGTCTGAAGGAAATTGGAGACTAAAGTGGTGGCAGGGGAAAGTGTAGTTAAGCAGCATAGAATGGTGGTCTGTAGGATGACGTTGGTGATCAAGAAGAAGAGGAGGAGTGTGAAAGCAGTGCCAAGGATTAAATGGTGGAAGTTAAAAAAGGGTGATTGTGAAGTGGATTTTAGGGAAGAGTTAAGACACAGGCACTGGGAAGCAGTGAAGAGTTACCGAATAGCTGGGTAACTACAGCAGAACTAGTAAGGGAGACTGCTAGAAAGGTGCTTGGTGTGACATCTGGACAGAGGAAGGAGGACAAGGAGACCTGGTGGTGGAATGAGGAAGTACAGGAGAGTATGCAGAGGAAGAGGCTGGCGAAGAAGTGGGATTGTCAAAGAGATGAAGAAAGTAGACATGAGTATAAGGAGATGAGGCACATGGCAAAGAGAAAGGTGGTGAAAGCTAAGGATAAGGCGTATGGAGAATTGTATGAGAGATTGGACACTAGAGGGAGAAAAGGACCTGTACTGATTGGCTAGACAGAGGGACAGAGCTGGGAGAGATGTGCA
Source organism: Protopterus annectens (assembly GCF_019279795.1). NCBI lineage: Eukaryota > Metazoa > Chordata > Ceratodontiformes > Protopteridae > Protopterus > Protopterus annectens. The sequence goes on along the minus strand of NC_056743.1, from coordinate 1,345,131,299 downwards.
GCAAGTAAGGGTGATAAAGGATAGTGAGGGGAAATGTACTCAAGAGAGGAGAGTTTGTTGAGTAGATGGAAAGAGTATTTTGAGAGGCTGATGAATGAAGAGAATGAGAGAGAGAGAAGGTTGGATGATGTGGGGATAGTGAATCAGGAAGTGAAACAGATTAGCAAGGAGGAAGTAAAGGACCGCTATGAAGAGGATGAAGAATGGAAAGGCTGTTGGCCCAGATGACATCCCAGTGGAAGCATGGAGGTGCTTAGGAGAAATGGCAGTGGAATTTTTAACTAGATTGTTTAATGAAATTTTGGAAAGTCAGAGGATGCCTGAGGAGTGGAGAAAGTGTTTTGGTACCTATCTTTAAGAATAAGGGTGATGTGCAGAGCTGCAGTAACTGCAGAGGGATAAAATTGATCAGTCACAGCTTGAAGTTATGGGAGAGAGTAGTAGAAGCTAGATTAAGAAGGGAGGTGATGATTAGTGATCAGCAGTATGGTTTCATGCCAGGAAAGAGCACTACAGATGCAATGTTTGCTCTGAGAGTGTTGGAGAAATACAGAGAAGGTCAGAAGGAGTTGCATTGTGTCTTTGTAGACTTGGAGAAAGCATATGACAGGGTGCCTAGAGAAGAGTTGTGGTATTGTATGAGGAAGTCGGGAGTGGCAGAGAAGTATGCAAGAGTGGTACAGGATATGTACGAGGGTAGTGTAACAGTGGTGAGGACTGCAGTGGGAGTGACAGATCCGTTTAAGGTGGAGGTGGGATTACATCAAGGATCAGCTCAGAGTGCTTTCTTATTTGCAGTGGTGATGGACAGGTTGACAGATGAGATCAGACAGGAGGCCCCGTGGACTATGATGTTTGCAGATGACATTGTGATCTGTAGTGAGAGTAGGAATCAGGTTGAGGAGACTCTGGAGAGGTGGAGATGTGCTCTAGAGAGCAGAGGAATGAAGGTCATCAGGGCTAAGACAGAATGTGTGTGTGTAAATGAGAGGGAGGGTAGATGAATGGTGAGGATGCAGGGAGTAGTTGGTAAAGGTGGACGAGTTTGAGTACTTGGGATCAACAGTTTAGAGTAATGGTGAATGTGGAAGAGAGGTGAAGAAGAGAGTACAGGCAGGGTGGAATGGGTGGAGAAGAGTGTCAGGAGTGATTTGTGACAGACTGGTACCAGTAAGAGTGAAAGGGAAGGTCTACAAGACAGTAGTGAGACCAGCTATGTTATATGGGTTGGAGACAGTGGCATTGACAAAAAGGCAGGAGTCAGAGCTGGATGTGGCAGAGTTAGATGTTAAGTTTTGCACTCATTGTGACTAGGATGGGATAGGATTAGGAATCAGTATATTAGAGGGTCAGCTCATGTTGGACAGTTTGGAGACAAAGCAAGAGAGACGAGATTGCGTTGGTTTGGACATGTGCTGAGGAGGGATGATGGGTATATTGGGAAAAAGATGCCAAGGATGGAGCTGCCAGGTAAGAGGAAAAGAGGAAGGCCTAAGATGAGGTTTATGGACGTGGTGAGAGAGGACATGCAGGCGGTTGGTGTGACAGAGCAAGATGCAGAGGATAGGAAGAAATGGAAAGAGATGATCCGCTGTGGCGACCCCTAATGGGAAAAGCCGAAAGATGATAATGATTCTCCAAGACTATTTCTAATAATCCACATATTCCAACTTTGTCATTGGGGAATGATTGCTTATCAGTAAGTAGTTCTCAAATCCTTTCAGTACTCCATTGGTTAGGAATGACTGTAAAAAGAGAATAAATATCAAGTGTAACTAGCAAAGTCTTGATGTAATCCCTTTGTCTCTATATATAATTTCTGTAAAAAGGTCTTGGTATCTTTTAAAATTGAGTTACATGTATCTAAAACGGATGCAAGTTCTTTTCTATAAAAATTGACAGTGGTTCTGTGGCCCAGCCTTTACTAGAGACTATGGGTCGCATAGGAGGGCACTTTAAATTCTTATGAATTTTTGGTAATCCATGTATAATAGGAATAGTAGGATGTTCTATTCTAAAGTATTTAAAAAGTTCTTCTGAGAACATATTCGTCATCAACATGTCAAAAAGATGAAATTCAATCCTATCTAATATTCCTTTTAAGATAGTATTATTAATCTGTACATATGTTTAATAATCAGATAGTAAATTCATCATTTGCTCTATATAAAAACTTTTATTTGTTTGAGTCTTTCGGCTTTTCCCGGGCAGTTGATTTTTACATACTGGCTTGTCAGGCCTGACGCACAACCTTCAACGAAGGTACGCCCATTCACGCATGTCTCCATGCAGAAGACGTTCTAGCTGAGAAACGGACCGGACAGCGTCTTACTGTGAGGCGACAATGCTATCGCAGCACAAAAACTTTTATCCAGGACAGTAATGCCTCCGCCCTTATCTGCTGGTCTAATTACAATAGATTTCAAGTTGTGTAGTTCATTTAATGCCGCCATTTCATCTCTGCTTAAGTTATAAAAATGTTTTGGTCTATCATGCTCAAAAACTTTTTACACCCACCTGATGTTTGTGTTTCACTGTTGCAGTCATCTCATTTGGGTTATCTGCCTGCAGGGTAGCCCTCAGTTGCCCTGAATACCAGAGTCTTGGGATTTCTGCGTCGGATGCTGTCGCTTCTTCCATGACGTCAGGTCGTCAGGGGTATAAAACATGCAGCTGACACCATTACATCAGTCTTTCTTGCTGTGTGGTGCCCGAAGCAGTTGGAAAGTGCCGGTCGGCAGACTCCTGAAATTTTGATGTTTCAGACCTGAAGTCTTCTAAAAGATAAGTACCCCGTTGGTGGTCCTTTTTTCTTGCTCTAACAGATGTCAGAAAAAATTGTCTTGCCTGTGGAAAGCAAATACCTCAAAGATTTTAATTCTTACTGCATCACCTGTTTAGGCCCCAGACCACGATGTCCCTCGCTGTCTGTTTTGTGCCTTGTTCAATGCCTGAACTGTTCGTTGCCGGGCAGTTTTTGTAGCTAAATACTTTCGCTCTCCGAAATGGTGTCTGTAAGCCATCCGACTACCGATCTTCCGAAAAAACGTAAGGATAAAGACAGAGACTGACTGCATAGGTCCAAAACTGTCGACAATGCTACCATTAAACTAGTCGCCAGACCGCCGGGACTCAGGTGCTTTTGCAGCCCCTGATACCTACTTCTACAGATTCGCAGGCCTCTGCTGAGACCCATTCGGAGTCCAGTATGCTGTGAGATGATGCTTCGACTATGGAACCTGCGGATGTCTCTACCTTGGATGGGTTCGGAGCTGCTGTCCAGGCACCGGCTTCTGAGGGTGTATTCAGGCCTACAGATTTTCATATTAAACAGACGACTTTGTTTCAAGCCAAAAATACTGAATTTCTCAGGCCTAAAGTTCGCATTATGTCTAGGAAACCGACGATCAAAGTGCATTCTCAGGCCCACACGCCTGAAAAACAAATGATTAGAATGGCTGACTACCTTATTACCGTAATTATGGAAAGCCAGCCTTCCCCCCTCTGAGACCTAGAACTGATTTTCCTTCTGATCAGGAATCTGTATCTCTGTTCCATCTGACTACCAGGACATACCCTTGTCTACCTTTGAGGATTCTGATGCAGAGGATTTCATTCCCTCTGCTTCCCCTCCAGAAGAGTTTTCTTTTGGTGAAGCCCTGCATACCCTTAAGGAGCATTTCCACCGGGGAAAGCCAGGACTACTCTCAGTCCAAAGAGAGACTCTGGGAATTTTTAAACCTGCCTCAGCACAGGCCTCTAGCTTTCCTTCCTGTTCTGGAGATTGTAGATGTTTTCTTGGAATCCAGCCTTACCCCATATACTTTGCCTCCAGCTCCCAGGAAACCTGATGGGGTACTATAGAGTACCTGACTCTCACAAATTCCTTTTCAAGAATCCTACTGCGGATCCAGAGACCTTTTCCCAAGGACCAAAAGGCATTAAGGCTACTACGGTCAAGAATCCTACCCCTTCTGACAGGGATTCTAGGGCTTTAGACAGATGGGGTAAGAAGGTATACACCTCTGCTCCTCTGGCCATTAGGGCTTTAAATTGCCAGCTTCATATGTTAAAGTATCAAAAGCATATTATGGGGCTAATTAAACAGAACATGATGTTGATTCTTGACTGCAGAACACAGATTTTCAAGAGTTAATGCATTCTGCTGGCCAATTTGGTAACGTACTTTGCAGTGTGGTTTTGATGCTTTAGAAACTTCTTGTAGGGCTGCTGTCCTTGGGTCTGTTCTTAGAAGGCATGCTTGGCTTAAGGAACAAAACTTGCCAGATCATGTCAAAGCAAAATTACTGGATGCACCCTTAAACCAAGAGCACCTATTTGGCAGTAAAGCAGAAGTAGTTCTCAAAAGGATGGAGGAGAAAGTTAAATCTTTGCAAACTGTTAAAGATTTCTTACAAGTACAACCACCTAGATTCAGGCATTGGCCTTCAAAGAACTGGTCCTTTCCAGTCCCTTCCAGGCCTTCTCAGTCCATACCCAGGGGCAGCAGACCCCCAAGACTTCAGTCTCCGGTTATGCACAAATCTAAGCAGTGGGGTGCTCCCACGTCCAAAACGGGGAGTAGTAATCCACCCCCCATGGTAAACTTGCACAATGACTTATCCTCAACTCCCCCAAGCCTTGCTCAAGTACTTGCACCTTTAGGAGGAAAACTTGCCCTGCATGCAAAAAAAATGGGAATACATTACCCAAGACAAATGGGTTTTAAACATTGTTTCCCTAGGATACAGGTTCCACTTCCACTCACTCCCAACCCTAAGTGGATGGCCAGACCTCCCTCCAAACCAGTGGGTGGAGGCCCAAAAGCAAGTACTTTCTCTCCTCAGCATCAAGACTATTCAACCTTTCCCAGCAAAACAAAGGGGACAAGGCTTTTATTCAAGACTGTTCCTGGTTCCCAGAAAAGAAAACTCCTGGCGTTCTATCTTGGATTTATTTATTCTCAACACCTTTATGGTGGTTCCAAAATTCAAAATGCTAACTCTCCAACAGCTGCTTCCTATGCTAGCCAAGGATGCCTGGCTGGCAACCCTAGACCTAAAAAAAAAAGCTTACCTGCACATCCCCATAAGGGAATCTTGCAGGAAATACCTAAGCTTCAGGGCAGGTCTATGTACCATCAGTTCTCTGCACTTCCCTTTGGCTTATCTACTGTGCCCAGGGTATTCACAAAGTGCCCAGCTGCAGCCATTGCTTTTTACAGGCAGAGAAGTATTCAGAATTACCCATACTTGGATGATTGCCTGATTCAGGTGGAAAGTCAGGACTTGCTACTACAGCACCTGGCACTTGTAAAGAGACTTCTAACTTCACTGGGGTACACCATCAACGAAAAGAAATCGCATCTAGTACCCTGCCACCAGATTGTATTCCTGGAAGCAAGCTTGAACACAACTTCCCAGATGGCATTCCTCACTCTAGAGAAACAAATTTTATTTGACAACTTACTTCAACCTACTGGTCACAAAAACCCTGCTATCTGCAAGGAAAATACTGCAAGCTCGGGTTCATGGCCTCGTGCATTCTGTTAATTCCATATGCAAGACTGCATATGAGAAAGCTTCAATGGTATCTATAAAGTCTATGGTGTCAACATTCTCAGGACCTGGAAACAATTCCTATCATTCCGTGTCTAAGGGCAGAGTTCCTTTGGTGGGCAGACGTCTGCAACCACAACAAGGGACTCTCACTCTACCCCCTGCCGCCCAAACCCTAACAGACGCATCAGACTATGCATGGGGGGGCTCACATGGCAAGTCAGTCTATTCAGGGCAAATGGAACCCAAAGCAGATGCACCTGCATATCAATCAAAAAGAAATGTTAGCTGTACAGAATGCTCTGAGCCTTCAAAGGCCTTATTCTTCCAGAACAGCTATTGGTAAAGACCGACAACACCACAGTTATGTGGTACATAAACAAGTGGGGGTGGGGCACATTCCTACCCACTCTGCAGGCTAGCCATGGCTCTGTGGGACACAGCCTTGAGCAGCCAAGTGCATCTACAAGCTCAATTCCTGCCAGGCAAACTAAATTCACTGGCAGACTACTTAAGCAGACATCTCATGGACCCACATGAATGGAAACTAGAACCCAAAATATTCAAGCTCTTGGGGAACAGATGGGGGGGACACCAGAGGTGGACCTGTTTGCTTCCCCTCAGAACTATCAATTGAACAAATACTGCACCAGAACTCCCCACAGCCAAGCTTAGAAGGTGGACACCCTGTCCTTTTCCTGGGAAAGCCTCAGTGTATGCCTTTCCCCCTCTGCCTCTCCTCTCGAATCTTCTACTAAAGGTCAAACAGGACAAGCCAAGGACAATCCTGATTGCACCAGACTGTTCACACCAGCACTGGTATCCTCTTTTGCGCAGTCTGACAGTGCTACAACCATGGCACCTGCCTCAGACCCCCTTCCCTGCTGTCCCAGCAGGGGGGCTAAATTCTGCACCCTCAGCTTCAGACCCTGAACCTTGCAGCCTGGCTAATCCCCTGAACTCGCCTCTAGCAACCCTCAGTAAGCAGGTGCTGGATGTCATCCTTGAGGCAAGGAGGCCTAATACTAGAAAATCCTATTCAGAAAAGCGGAAAAGATACTGTTCCTGGAGCCAGTCTCAAGGGATGGACACAACTGTGCCCAGCTTACCTCATGTACTCTATTAGTTGACAGAAGTGCTCCACAATGGCCTATACTTCTCCAATTAAGATTCATGCCTCTGCCATCTCAGCTGATTATAATACTGAGTCACCCCTCTTCTCTCATCCTGTGGTAAAAGTCCCTTAGAGGGGCCAAAAATTGAAGACCCCCCCAGGAGTGCTCCAACTCCAGCCTGGGACCTTAACTTTGTATTGGAAAAACTTACACTTCCCCCTTTTGAACCAGCTGCTACAGCAGAGTTGAAATTCCTCTCATGGAAAGCAGCTTTACTTCTAGCCGTCACTTCAGCACGAAGAGTGTCTGAACTGCAGGCCCTTATGGCAGTGGAACCCTTTATTGTCTTCCATGCGGACAGGGTTTCCCTCGGGACTAAACCCATCTTTTATGCCCAAGGTGGTACCTAGTGTGGCTTTAAACCAGTCCATTCATTTACCTGCTTTTTTCCCTAATCCTCAAAATAAAGGGGAAAGGATACTGCACTACATGCACACACAGCTTAGATTCTATTTGGATAGGGCTAAGCCTCTCAAAATCTGACCAGCTGCTAGTCAGCTTTGCTGGGGGGGACAGAGGGGAAGGCCATTGCAAAGCAAACCATATCTAAATGGATAGCACACTGCATCCATTTCTGCTATAAGCACCATGGAAAACCTACCCCACAGGGGATAAGAACACAATCCACTAGGGCTACATCTACTGCATTTCTCAGAGGAGTCCCTGCCAGCGACATCCTGGAAGCTGCAACCTGGAGCTCTGTACACAGTTTCACTAAGCATTACCGCTTGCCTATCTTGTCTAAATCCAGAGCTGGGTTTGCCACAGCAGTCTTACAGGGCCTGATTGCCAGGCCTAATGCTTCTTAATCTACCTCCACCCTTCCCTAGCTTTGGTAATCGACCCAAATGTGATGACTACAACAGTGAAACACACAGAACATAGTACAGTTGTGTACACTTACCATAAATGTAGATGTTCGAGTGTATTCACTGTTGCAGTCCTGGTTACTCTCCCTCTAGCCCCCCGATTGTCTTTGCTTTCACCTATCCTTTTTGGTTTGCATATCTTATACTATGTGTATTTGCTTTTTGCTGGGGGTGCACCACACCATATAATTGCTTCCTATTTTGGGGGCACCTGACATCTGGGGCAAGAAAAACTGATGTAATGGCGTTGGCTGCATGTTTTATACCCCTGACGTTATGGAAGAAGTGACAGCATCCAATGCATAAATCCAAAGACTCTTGTATTCAGGCTGGCTGAGGGCTACCTGCAGACAGTTAACCCAAATGTGATGACTGCAACAGGGAATGCACTCTAACTACTTTTTTCAGATCCCAAAACAGATGGCTTTTTGAGACTGGTTCTTGAACTGTGGCAATTCTACTTATTTTTCGAAGTTCACAAGTTCAAAATGCTTACCCTGCAGTCCCTTCTTGCCTAGGGCTTCTGTAGTAATGTTGACCCCAAATTATTCATATTTTTACCCAGCATGATTTGTGAAGATCACCAGATGTACCCTGGGTGCAGGGCAGGGTAATCTCATTTCCATTTTACATCAATAACCTTTGAACTCTGTAGAGCAACTGGAATATTTAAAATAAGCCTGCCACCTGCTGTGGCCTGAGGATGGGGGTGGTACATATCTGCCCTTCCATTGGAAATTGCTCATTCAAACCTTCATGGAGCAATAACTTTGAGAGAAGCTGGAGATTACAAGGGATCATCTCTGGAGGCTGAGGTTTTTTCTTGTCCCCCCATTAGAGTCGTATGCCAATCATGACTACAGTCTTTCTGGATACAATCCTGAACATCATGGATGGTAAAGTATACCTGCCAAAGGCTAAATCCTTATTTTTGAAAAATCTCTTTTTGCCGTCAGACCAGCATGTTATTGATGTCAGTGAAGGACTTCCCCAGAGTTCTAAATGGCTTCAGTTATCATTGTAGTACCCCTAGCAAGGCTAACCATGAAAGAGATCCAGTAGTACCAGAGAACCTCCTGGAATCGGCACATGTAATCCTTTGACAATGTCCTGCTAGTGATTCTTTGCATTTAAAGTTTACTTGGTGGGCAGAACAGATGTCCTTCATGGATGCATCTGCAGTCATAACAAGTGGGTTGTCCTGTCGTCAGGCAGCCCTTCAGTCGGCCGGATTCCAAAGTCCGGGTCCGCTTCGCTGATGTCGCACCACCCGGCGTCATCTCTGTTGGTCGGGTATAAAGGCATCAGCCGGCGCCATTTTCCTCAGTCTTTCTTGCCGCGTGGCCTCAAGCAGAAGCTGTTCGCAAGTGCCGGTCGGTCGGATCCAGAGATTACTTCTACCGAATACTACAAGACTTCTAAAGTAGTACCCGTTGCTTGGGACTCTTTCTTGCCTCAGCCGATGTCAGAAAAAGTTAACAATTGTTTAAACTGTGGGAAACAAATACCTCATAAAGATTTCCACTCTTACTGTCTGCCTTGTTTAGGCCCAGCCCACGTAGCAGCCTGTTCGCCTGTGCTTCTTTCAACCCCGGTCGGAGTTTGCAGAACAGTGTTTGGTTCTGATTTTGCGACATTATGCCGCCGGATCCTCCGACTACCCAATCTACAAAAAAAAAAAAAGATACCGAGACGACTCATGGTCCCGCGGTTTCGGCGAAACCATGGTCAAGCAAACCGAGTAGTGTCTCGGTTCGGGCGAAACCGAGAAAACTGAACAAAGTACAGCTGAACCTATTTCTACAACTGAGGCCCCTGCTACAACTCTTGAATCGACCTCAGAAATTTTACCCACTACGGTGGTTGACTTATCAGACACCATCCCCTTGGATGTCTCTACCCCAGCACGTGGTGCTGCTAGGCCTCCAGCAGCCATGTCCATTAAGGCCTTCGCCAGGGCTAAAGCAGCCAAGACTACTAAAACAGTGCCTGTTAAACCACCCACATCCAGGCCCTCTTCTAGTTCTCAAATGCTTACTTTGGCAGAAGATTTAATTTCTTTAATTAGAGGATCTCAATCTCACCCAGACAGGGCCTCTCAGCCCCCAGAGAAGAGACCTAGGGCAGAGCCCCGAGCCAGTGTCCTCTGATGATTCTGCTGATGAATCAGACATAACTGACCAGCCAGAGGCTCCTTCTCCAATTTTGAAGATTCTGATGCTGAAGAATCCATTCCAGCTGCTTCCCCTCCAGAAGAATTCTCCTTTGGGGAAACCTTGCATGCCATGCCCGAACAGTTCCAATGGCAGCAACAGGATTTTTCAGACTCCAGAAAAAGACTTAGGACTTTTCTGCACCTCCCACAGCACAGGCCCTTAGCTATACCCCGTGTTCTCTCTGTGGTGGATGATGCTTTCAATGATGTTTGCTCCGCTCCAGATTCTTTACCCCAGCCCCTGCCAAACCAGACAGATTTTACAGGGTGCCAGATACTCATCACCACCTTTACAAGGCTCCAATCGCAGACCCAGAAACTATATCCCAGGGTCCCAAGGCAGTAGCCGACCATAGCTAAAACCCTATTCCTTCTGAAAGGGAAGCAAGGTCATTAGACAGATGGGGTAAAAAGGTCTACACTTCAGCTACTCTCTCAGCTAGAGCTTTAAACTGTCAGTTACACATGATACAATACCAAGAGTTTATGCTTGATCAGTTAACTAAAAACTAACCACTGATGAATCTCTTGATAAGAAATATGTATTAGAGATGGTAAATAACATACAACAGGTTAGCAACCATTCCTTAAAATGTGGCTATGATGCACTGGAGGCTTCATTTAGATCAGCCATGACAGGCACAGTGATAAGAAGGCATGCATGGCTAAAGGAACAAGCTTTACGGATCATGTTAAAGCTAAGTTGCTAGATGCTCCTATGGACAAGACAAGTTTGTTTGGTACATCTGCCCAGCAGGTTATGAAGAAAATGGAAGAAAAGGCAAAATCTGTTCAAACTGTTAAAGATTTCTTGCAGGTTCAACCCCCAAGGTTTAGCAGGAACTGGCCTGCCAAAAATTGGTCCTTTCCTGACTCCACAAAATTTCAAAGGGGCAGGAATAGGCGTTCCAGAGGCAGAAACCAATCCAGAGGAGGTGCCTACAGAGGAAGACAGTGGCAAGGTAACAACAGAGGCACAGACACAGCCACTGCCACTACATCAACACAACCACAGTGACTTAACCTTAAATCCGCCTACCAGGGAACAAATAGCAGCTCCTCTAGGCGGAAAGTTAACCTTATTTTCAAAGAACTGGCACTACATAACAAAGGACAAGTGGATTTTACAAACCATAGATCAAGGTTACCGGTTTCACTACCACACTTTACCAGTCAAAAGAGGAATGCCAAATCTACCTCCAAATCAAAAAACAGAGGCTCCAGATAATGGAGTTAGCAAACATGAGAGCTGTGGAAAGAGTGCCAACAGCAGAGCAAGGAAAGGGTTCTACTCCAGACTATTCCTAGTTCCAAGAAAGGAAAAAGTTGGAGACCAATTCTCGACCTGTCCACCTTAAATACATACATCATTGTCCCAAAATTCAAAATGCTGACCCTACAGCAACTTCTTCCCATGCTGGGCAAGGAGTCTTGGCTGGTAACTCTAGATCTCAAGGAGGCATACCTGCACGTCCCCATTCGACCAATCTGCAGAAGATACCTCAGATTTCTTGCAGGATCAGAGCACTATCAATTCTCAGCATTGCCTTTTGGCTTATCTACTGCCCAGAGTATTCACAAAATGCCTGGCATCAGTAATCGCCATTGCAGACTTCAGGGAATTCAAATTTACCCATACCTGGACGACTGCCTGCTACAAGGGGACAACAAAAGCAAGCTGACAACAGATTTACAAAGGGTCATTTACTTGCTACAAGCACTGGGATACACAGTCAATTTACAAAAGTCAAGGCTGATACCATCCCAAACAAGGACATTCTTGGGCGCGGTATTGGACTCAGTAACACAAATCGCATCCCTGACTACAGAAAAACAAATAGAACTCTCTCTATACTTCTTGGCACTAACAAAACTGAACAAGTTAACAGCAAGAAAAGTACTGCAGGCCTTGGGCTTCATGGCATCATGCATAATCTTGGTTCCATTTGCCAGACTACATATGAGAAAACTACAGTGGTACCTAAAGAATTTATGGTCCCAACACAGACACAGTCTAGAAACAGAAATCCCACTAATTCCATGCTTAAAACAGGAGTTCCTATGGTGGGCTCAGGCATGCCAGTCAAACCCAGGCCTACCCTTTCAGATGTCAAGCAAGCCAGACCATCACAACAGACGCTTCAGACCTAGGATGGGGCCCACATGCTGGACAAATGCGTGCAAGGATTGTGGACACAGGATCAACTTCAACTGCACATCAACCTAAAAGAAATGCTGGCAGTAAAACTGGCAATCCAAAAGTTCAAACCATTTCTCAAAGAGGGCCAGTTGATGATAAGGACAGACAACACCACAGTCGTGGTACATCAACAAACAGGGAGGCACTCATTCATACCCCCTATGCAGAATGACCTTGGAGCTGTGGACCCTGGCACTCGGCTACAACATCCAGTTACAGGCAATATTTGTACCAGGGAAATACAATACCCTAGCAGACATATTAAGCAGAACCACTTCGGATGCCCACGAATGGAAGCTTCACCCGGACATCTTCAAGACCATCTCAAAGAAATGGGGAATGCCACAGATAGACCTATTCGCATCACCTCTCAATCACCAGCTCAAAAAATTCTGCACAAGGACATTCCACCCATTAGCATGGAAAGTGGATTCGCTCTCCTTCAACTGGAAAGGCCTAACAGCATATGCATTCCCGCCTCTTCCTTTGATACACAAGGTACTACTGAAAATCAAGGAAGAACGTCCAAGGATAATCCTGATAGCTCCAAACTGGCCAAGACAACACTGGTACCCACTACTGAGGAGCATGTCTCGAACAATATGTGGACAATTCCCTGATGCCTTTGATGTTAACACAGAACAACTACAGCATCATACATCCAAACCTAAAAACCTTGCAACTGACTGCATGGAACATCACATAACATCAGCTATTCCAGAACTTTCCCAAAGAGTTAAAGACATTATTCTTGAAGCACGCAGACCTTCAACAAGAAGGAACTATGCTGGAAAATGGAAAAGGTTTGTCATCTGAAAGAGGAAAAGATGTGTCAACCATAGATATGCCTAACATTCTGGAGTATCTGGCCGAACTTCTTCATTCAGGCCTGTCCTACTCCTCCATCAAGATACATGCATCAGCTATTTCAGCAGAATACAGCTTTGATACACCTGTTTTTGCACCCTTTGCTCAGGCAGTTCCTCAGAGGAATCAAGAATGTAAAACCTCCAAGGAAACCACCATTACCAGCTTGGGATTTAAACTTTGTGCTAGAAAAGTTGACACTAGCACCCTTTGAACCAGCAGCAACAGCAGACCTACAACACCTGTCATGGAAAACTGCTTTCCTACTGGCAATTACTTCAGCAAGGAGGGTTTCAGAACTACAGGCCTTAATGGCAGTGCAACCCTTCCTAATCTTCCACCAAGAGAGTGTCCATGAGGACTAATCCTACATTTATGCCCAAGGTGGTATCCAGAGTGTCTTTAAACCAGGCAATCCACCTACCTACCTTCTTTCCCAACCCACAAAACAGAGGGAAAGAATACTGCATACCTTGGATGTACATAGACAGCTACGCTACTACTTGGACAGAACAAAAATAGCAGAAAGACTGACCAACTTTTTGTAGCCTATGCAACAGGAAGGGAAGGAAAAGCTATTTCCAAACAGACAATCTCCAAATGGATAGGAAATTGCATACAATTCTGTTACTCTTTCCATGGAAAACCAATTCCACAGAACATAAGAGCTCATTCTACAAGGGCAACAGCCACTACCACAGCCTTCTGTGGCAACCAAAGACATTATTGCTACTTGGACCTCCGTGCATACATTTGCCAAGCATTATAATTTGCCTCTATATTCCAGATCCCGAGCAGGGTTTGCCACTGCTGTACTGCAAGGGATCCTAAACACACCATAATCTACTTTTATCCTCCTCCCCTAGTTGGTTATGGTATTCTACCCACTTGTTATGACTGCAGATGCATCCATGAAGGACATAGTACAGTTTTGTACCTACCATAAATGTAGATGTCCGAACTGGATAGCATCTGCAGTCACCTCCTCCATCCCTCTGTGGTACTCCTAGGGTGTTTACCCTTCTAATAGCTAGCTGTTGGGGGGGAGTCTTTTTATGGTGTATTTGTTTGTGTATATGTACATACATGCTTATTGTTGTGTTTACCTCTGTCTATTTGGAAACATTGGCATCTATCCAAATTTTAGCCTGCAAGAGGGCTACTGGCATCTGGGGCAAGAAACACTGAGGAAAATGGCGTCGGCTGATACCTTTATACCCGAAGACCAACAGAGATGACGTCGGGTGGAGTGCGACATCAGCCGAAGCCGGACCCGGACTTTGGAATCCGGCCGACTGAAGGGCTGCCTGACGACAGGACAACCCACTTGTTATGACTGCAGATGCTATCCAGTTCGGACATCTACATTTATGGTAGGTACAAAACTGTACTTTATGCCTGCAACAATGGTCTCCTCTTTGCAGTGCCTGCACTGAATCAGTTAACTTTTGACCACTGACTTTGTTTGGGGGGATCTGTACAGGTACCATAGGAGTATAAGGCAAATAGCCTGAAGGAAATGCAGGCATTTGCCATATTTATTTGGACTTTCAACATTCTTTTTTTTTCTTCAAAATTTTTTATTTTTTCATTGTAAACCTACCAAAATGTACATATAACCAATACAATAAAACAATAAAACTATTTACAATATTTACATTCATCCAATTAAACAATTGTTTTATTCATGGGAAGTTATCAGCATTTGTTCAAAAGTTTTTCCAATTTTTGCCATGCTATTTTTTGAGTAGTGTTATGAGTTCTATAACAAATGATTTGCAGTTCTTTTTTACAAACAACTTTTGCTAAATTAATCTTTAAACATCAAGTCTTGTTTACTTTTCTAGTTCAAAGTAATAACTTTTCTGGCATTTGCAAGAATTGAGAGTAACTGAATCTGAGATTTAGGTATTACATTAGGTATAGTAACATTTGAATAGGATTAGTGAGTTAAAAATATAACAGTTATCAGACCATAAAACATTTATAGAATATCTGAAGTCCTTCCAGTATTGAACAACATTTCTGCATTCAGTGAACATGTGAACCCAGTTGGCCTGTAGTAATTCAGCACACTTCCAACATTTACTTTCATTGTTTTTGAGTACGATTTATTTTATATGGAGTATAGAAACTCCTGTTTTTATAAATTTCCATGTATGCAATCTCCAATATAATGAAGAGGTACCATACGTAGAATTCAATAATTTTTGGATTCATCAGATATTTGTTCATCATTAATCTTTACATAGTAATTTCAAAAAATCTAAGTCAAACTTTAATGTCTTCTCTTAAAATCTTATAGATAAGTGAGATACTTAATTTTTGATTCTCTTTTCAAGACACCTGATAAAAAGCTGAATCAGCCTAGGTATAGATTCAGTCTCTAGGTTGATTGATACTTTCATTTTGTTCTCTATAAACTGCCGTAATGAGTGTATAAACAACCAACTGTCTTGACTATTATCAAAACTACATAAAAGAGAGTTTTCAATAAACTGATGCCAGAATATCAAAGGATTGCATGTGCCGATTCATTGATGAAAGGATCTAGGCAATCGATGGAGTATGCTGTTGGGAATATAAGAAATAATTGTTTAATGTAATTACAATCAGTTATATTTTTAAAGTTATTAAATATTTGATGCCATAAGAAAAATGATCAAACTTGTTAAATAAAATTTGCGTAAAAGCCAGTGAACTCTACTTATTCCATATTATTCCTTAAATTTCTATAGTTCTGATATCAGTTATATAAATCTTGTGTATTTTCTGGCCAGATATATAGGTAGGTGTGATCCAGTGTAACATTACATTAATTATAACTTATTTGTAATAAAGATCTTAACTAGGGAATGCTATCCCATTACTGTTCCAAGCTCTAATGTGCTATTTGTGTGCAATACTAGATTTTAAGGGGAACCATAAAATTTTAAGTAGCATGGAATCTAATTTTTTAAATAAGTTTTTGGGAGGTGTTGTATCAGTGACTGTAGATGAAACAAAATTTTAGGTAGAATTATTTTAATTAAAAGAGCCTATCCTCCATTGTGAAGAACATTTTATTCCATCTTTTGATTAGTTCACTAATGGTGGTTATTAAATAATTGTTTAGTTTAACAGACTCATTCCATGTACTCTCTATACTGACACCCAAATATTGTAATACATTCTCCCAATTAAACAGGCTTTTCTCTCTCAGGTTTTTGTTGATCTTTTTGTAATTAGTAATGTTTTGAATTTATTATGATTACATTTTAAGACCTGAAATTCTTTCAGACTTGCTTAAGGTATTTATAACATCATGCATAGAACCATCAATATCACCCAACGTTAACATATCAGCAAATAATTGTATCTTAGGACAACAGTCCTTATTAATTTGAAAGCCTTTTTATATTTTTCCTGCTTCTGATATGTAGCAAAAGGTTCCATTGAAAGAGCAAACCGAATGGTGACAAAGGACAACCTTGTCTAGTTCCCTTGAGGATTTCTAGTGGTGAGGATGAACATGAGATTTTCACATAACCTTGTACCTCACTATAAATTTTCATTAAGTTGACAAAATCTGAGGATAATTCAAAACCAATCAGAATTCTTTGTAGATGAGACCAGCTAATAGAATCAAAAGCCATTTTTATGTCTAGGCTGACAATAGTTAGTTCTTTTTTGTATTTGCATGCAGTATCTATTAATGATAGTAATTTAATTGTTATCTTGCACTTTTCTATGAAGAATGAACCCCTGTCTGATAATTATGTATTAGATTAGGTAATATTTTCTTTATCCTATTAGCTAATATCGTCATGAAAATTTTATAATCAGTTTAATGACAAAATTGGCCTATATTAATCACAAGATTTGGGGTCCTTACCTTGTTTTAATATGGGGAGATAATTGAGTATTTCAACATTGGAGGTGTTATACATTTTTGCTTAACCATAGTAAAGGCACTCATAATTTTCTTTATATTCAGGAAAAATCTTATAGTTCAGGAATTATTCCATCCAGTCCTGGAGCCTTATTATTGTTTAAATTTTTTTATTTTCCCTTTCACTTCTGTTACTGTTTAATATGTTATTTTGTTGCATTGACACCTTAGTAGTTACATTTTCTTGAATAAAAGTATTTATTACATTCTGTCTCCAAATGTGGTGTGTTATTTATATCTTTATAGTAGTTTTTGAACACTTCTAATATGCCCATTAAATTAGATGTACTCTTAACTGAACCATCACTTTTATATTTAATCTCAGTAATAAGAGTTTGATTCTCTCTCCTTTTTTTTTTTTTTAGATCTTACCGCTATTTTATGTAGATATTTGGGATTTATAGCATAAGACTGTAATTTCAATTTTTCCAGGTTTGTGGCTACCTTATGATTCAGAACTTCTAAATATTTTTGATTTAACTTAGTAATTTCGTTATGTGCTACTTTATTTGGTTTTGCATCCATTTTTATCTTGTCTGTTTTTTTTAAGTCTAAAAGTTTTGTCCCACCCGCTCCTTTTTATTTTTAAGGTACCAAGATTTTATTCTACCATATATATAAAATTTAAAGGTGTACCATAGTATAGTATCAATCCACTTCACCATAATTTGTTTCCATAAACATGTCAGTTTCTTTCATTATCCATTCCCGAAGATCTTTTAACTTATGTAAGCAGGAATTCTCTGTAGAAATCTTAAATCATCTGTATGCGTAGTTAATGTAAAGTTTATAGCATTATGGTCTGGAAGTGGACAAGCCATTATACATACGTCGCTTATTTTAGAGTATATATTATTTGATATGAAGACCTTATCAATGTTTGTGTACCAAACTGATATGAATAGTGAGTATAGAATAAGGAATAATGTTCTCTTAGACCATGTATATCTTTAAGGTTCATCTGGTTTGTGAAGTAATTTACCTTTTTGCATGAGATGTTAGTTTTATTTTGCCATTTTTGGAAGCATCATTGCCTGATAATAGGCAGTTAAAATCACCTGTTGCTATAATTTCCCCCTTTTGCATTTGAAGTAATCCGGTCCAGATGTTTGTCAACATATTTAGTACTTGGTCCTGGTATCCAGTACTTCCTATTGATTTCCAAAGTAACCATACTTAGCATTCCATCTTTATCTGGAATTGTATCTATAGTTCTTGGCGTAGTATAAGTATTTTTTCCATAGAATGAGTGCCCCTTCTAATAGTCTTAAAACATGAGTCAGCCAGAATGGTATGGCCATTGAATGAGTATTTTTGTAGATCTTTTCTTAATAGTTGGGTTTCCTGTAAAAAGATGATCTGGGCTTTATGTATTTGATATATTTAAGCAAACCAGCTGTTTTGACATTATTCAAACCATTAATATTTAATGATAAACATAAGTCATTGACTGTAATGTGTATGTTATTACTAACTGAAAGACCTTTCTTTCGTGTTGACTTGAAATCTACTGAAAACTTACTTATCATGGATCCGTAACTTGTATTAAGCACTACTTTCAAAAACCCCAAACTATTTACAAATACATACATGGAACATTTAAGAGCTGTAATACTTACCTTATAGCTTTAGGACACCTTAGGAAACCTTGTAAACTGCAATAGCCCCGCTACGTTCATCCTTGCTACGCTCGGGCTCTCTTCGCTCTCCTCCCTGCCCCAATTACCTCCCGCCCCCAGTACCTCTAAATTTATAGTACTATAGCCACTCCACCACTTTCTAGATCCTATCTGCTTTCATCTGGGATAATTCCACCCACCCCCATTATTCTACCTACACTTTAATAGCACCTATTAGCTTTTATCTGGCACTCTCCCATACCCCTTCCAGTACCTTTACCTCACCACTCTATCTTCTGGTGTTGCATCACCAGGTAAAACAGTTCCTTAACTCACTAGCTGAATCACAGATAATGATATACTCCTCTTTACTACCCCTCTTGTTCGCACCATACCTCCTTACCTTGTATGAAAACCAGTTTCTCACGGGGTTTCAGGTCCCAAAAGGCCATACTATCACCCCAGCTGTAAATCCTTCCACCTTCAACCATACGTACAGTACCAGATCCTATCCAACATCTTGTTCAGTCTATCAACATCTCAACCCCAGACACATTAGCTCTAGATCCAAACACTACCACAAACTAATAAATTCCTGAAGTTCATCACCAAGTATAGACTCAACCTAATACTTCGTGGTGATATTCACCCCAACCCTGGCCCACTCACTTCAGATACACATACCCCTGCTACTTGCAATCTAAGCTACAAACCTACAATTAATATGCAAACTCTCTCCTAGTCTGTCATCTCAACATTATTTATTTTTATTTATTTATTTATTTAAATTTGTTGACCGGGAGTGTCCGACTGGACGTGGGTCCATTTTCAGTGGAGGCCCGGGGAGAAAAGCTCCACAGTAAAATAGACAGTAGTTACATTGGATTACATAGCGATTAACAATTTAACATAGAAATTACTTACAACATATTTACAGATGAATAACATAGTACATCAGTCGACAACTAGAATCTTTATCTGTGAAGTACATAACAGGCATTAACAAATGTAACAATGAGATGTTCCTGCTGTATAATAAGTACTAGGCTTATGAGCATCTGAGCTTGCTATCATCAAGGTAGTTAATGGAGGTGAAAGAAAGGTAGTAGTTGGATGGGGTGGATGATGGGAGTTGCAAGGGCATAGCCAGCATGTTTTTAGGTGCGCTTTTAATAAAGTTTTGAAGTTGGTGCATGATGGTACGGAGGTAATTGTGGGTGGGAGTGAGTTCCATAATTTGGCTATGGCACAAGAGAATAGTGCTTCACCAGCAGAGTTATTGGCTTTAGTGATCTGCAAGTGATTTTTGTTACTGGATCTTAGTGGTCTGGTGGTGCGATAGGGTTGGAGTAGATTCTGGAGGGATGGGACATTTAGTGGATGGTTTACTAGTTTGTGGGCGAGTGAGAGTTGATACCACTGAAGGAGGTGAGGGCGTTCAAGCCAGCCCAGTTCAGCAAGTGAGAGTCAGTGGTGACTACGGTAGGATGCCCCTGTGGCGATTTTGTTGTAGCAGGTTTCTAGCTTGTTTAGATCACATTGCCTTAGGTTGGTATATACTGGAGAGGCATAAAGTAGGGTGGAGATAAGGTGGGAATTTGCTGTTGAAGTCTTTGCCGCTTTGGTGAGAAATTGTTTATTTCTGTATAATGCTCCTAGTTTTTTGTGGATTTTTTTTATGGTCATGAATATGTGAATGTCAAATTTTAGTTTGTCTATTTCCACTCCTAGCAATTTGGTGTGTTCAGTTGGGTATATAGTGGTGTTGTCTTTTGCTGTGATGTTAAAGTGAGAGTTGTTTTGAGTATGTTTGGTGGGTTGGAAGATGAGTAGTTTAGTTTTGTTTGGGTTGAGTATTAATTGGGCATCGGATAACCATGTTTCAACATAGGAAAAGGCTTCCTGTGTGACGTTTTGCAGTTTGGGTAGGGACTGGGCTGAGCAGATGATGGTTGAGTCATCTGCGTATTGGATGAGTGTGCCATGTTTGGTGGCAGAGGCTAGATTATTGGTGTAAACAGAGAGAAGTAGGGGTCCAAGGATGGATCCTTGGGGAACCCCTATGGAGACAGGTAGTTGGGGAGATATGTCATTCTGCCATACAACGGATTGTTGGCGGTCAGACAGGTAACTTTGAAACCAGTTGGTGACTGATTGTGAGAAGGATAGATTATTGAGGACAGAGATAAGTTGTTTGTGTGGGACCATGTCAAATGCTTTAGATAGGTCTAGGAAAGTAGCAGAGGAGAGAGACATTGTTTTATGCAGAAGGATAGTGTTAGTAAAGGAGAGTAAGGCAGTGGTGGTGCTATGGTTTGGTCGGAAACCATGCTGAGTACTGGAAAGGAGGTTGTTAGTAAGGAGGTAGTGCGAGACCTGAGTGTATGCATCTCCCTAGTATTTTGGAGAGTGGAGAGAGAATAGCTATGGGGTGGTAATTGGTTAGTTCTGCAGAGGGTCCGCCTTTGTGGAGGGGAATTATATGTGAGACTTTCCACAATGTGGGAACGTAACTTTCTGACAGATCGGTTAATCAAGATGGATACTGGGTAGGCCAGAGCATCAGCTGCGATTTGTAGGTATTCACTTGGGAGGTTGTCTGCTGCTAATTTGGTGGGTTTAAGTTTAGTTAAGAGTTTTTTATGTTGGAGGTAGGTACAGGAGAAAAAGAGAAGGCAGTGGGGAGATTACTAGTTGAAGGTGTGGGTTGGAGGGGAGGGGGGGTTGTGTTGTTAAGCTAGTGATAGTATGGTTTGGGTGAAGTGTGTGTTGAATGAGGTAGCAATATTTTCTGAGGAGTGAGGGATGTTAGGAGGAGGGGTACTGACTTTACCTGGGTGGAGGATTGAGTTTATGGAGGACCAGAATTGTTTGGGGCTGTGTCGTGAGGAGTCTAGGGCAGACTGGTAGTATTGGAATTTGTCCCATTTTATTCACTTTTTGACTCTGTTGCGTAGTTCTAGGAATGTTTGTCTAGCTGCGGGGGTTTTGGTTTTGCGCCAGTGCTCCCAGGCTTTATCCCTGTTTTTCATTTCTGACTTAGTGGATGTTCATCGTGCATACAGCTGCAGTAATCACAGATGGGTTTTCAGCCGTCAGGCAGTCCCTCGGTCGGCCGAATTCCAAAGTCTTGGTCCGGCGTCGGTTGTCGTCGCTTACTCTTCTGACGTCAGGAAGGCCAGAGTATATAAGACACAGCCGATGCCATGTTCTTCAGTCTTTTTTGCCACGCGGTGCCCGAAGCAGAAGCAGTTCGCAAGTGCCAGTCGGCCAGCTCCTGAATTACGAAAATATTTGGAACCAAAGTCTTCATTAAAGCTAAGTACCCCGTTGGGGAAACTTTTCTTGCCTCAGACCGATGTCAGAAAAAGTTAATAATTGTATTTCTTGTGGGAAGCAAATACTGCATAAGGATTTCCATTCCCTTTGCATACCTTGTTTGGGCCCAGACCACGACGTCTCGGGCTGTCGCTTTTGCGCTACTTTCAATAAACGCACTATCAAGCGTCGGGCGGAGTTCGCCCAACACTATTTTGGTAAAGCTTTTGACTATAAAATGTCATCGGACACTCCGACTACCGGTTTATCCAAAAAACGCAAGGAAAAGGACCGACACGCGAGGCCCGCGGTCTCCGCTGACACCACGCCGAAACAGGCTCCACGTGGTTCGGTTCTCAGTGAGACGCCTTTGCAGTCCCTGACTACCGACGACACTCCTTTGGCGGTGTCTTCTGTACCCGAGACCGCTGGGTCCTCGGCCCTTTCCCAGACTACAACCGAAGCCCCGGTTTATGTCGAGCCTACTAATGTGGACAGGTCCACCTCCACCCAGGGTGTATTTAGGCCTTCATCTTCTTTTTCTATTAAGGCCTTTACTAAATCCAAAGCAGCCAGGCATCAAATTAGGCCTGCTGCTCAAGGCCCATCTCCTGGACACATGCCTAAGAAAACACATGCTTAAAATGGCTGAGGATCTAATTACTCTTATCAGAGGTTCTCAGCCCCCTCCTGACAAGAGACCCAGAGTGG
Source organism: Protopterus annectens (assembly GCF_019279795.1). Classification (NCBI taxonomy): domain Eukaryota; kingdom Metazoa; phylum Chordata; order Ceratodontiformes; family Protopteridae; genus Protopterus; species Protopterus annectens. The sequence continues at coordinate 1,345,108,836 of NC_056743.1, read as the reverse complement.
AGGAAGAATCCCCCTCTTCTGATCAGGGATCCATTTTATCAGAACATTCTGATGCAGAGGTACACTCATACTCCCCTTTTGAGGATTCGGATGCAGAACAGTCCATTCCTGCTGTATCCCTCCCTGAGGATTTTTCTTTTGGGGAAACCTTGCACACCTTGAGGGAACATTTCCATTGGGAAGGCCAAGACTTTTCAGATTCCAAGAAAAGACTTAGGGAATTTCTTTGGTTACCTCAGCACAGACCTCTGTTTTGGAGGTACTGGATGATGTCTATTCGGAGGCTTGTCTTAACCCTGATTCTCTGCCTCCTGCACCAGTAAAGCCTGATAGATATTACAGAGTACCCAGTTCTCACCAATTTCTCTACAAAGGCCATAATGCTGACCCTGAAACCATTTCACAAGGCCCTAAGGGATTAAAGGCCTCCACTGCCAAGAACCCACTTCCTGCAGAAAGGGAGTCTAGATCTTTAGAAAGGTGGGGTAAGAAGGTATATACCTCGGCCACCCTAGCCATGAGGGCCTTAAACTGTCAGTTTCATATGATTAAATATCAACAGTTTCTGTTATCACAATTAAAAAACAAAATGTCTAAACCTGAACAACCAGATTTAAGAGTTACAGGATATGTTGCATAGTGCAGAGCAAGTGGGTAAACACACCTTACAATGTGGTTATGATGCCCTAGAGGCCTCCAGTAGAGCGGCTGCTACAGGATCAGTCATTCGCAGACATGTCTGGCTTAGGGAACAAAATTTGCCTGATCATGTGAAAGCTAAACTTCTTGATGCTCCTTTACAAAAGGATGTACTTTTTGGTACTAATGCTGAGGATATACTACGAAAAATGGAAGAAAAAGCCAAATCTATGCAAACTGTCAAAGCTTTCTTACAGGTTCAGCCACCACGTTTTAGCAGGAATTGGCCTTCAAAAAACTGGTCCTTTCCAGCCACGGACAAGCCCCAAAGAGGTAGATACAGATGCACAAGGGGCAGAGGACACTCACAAGGATCATATAGAGGCAGACAATGGCAATCTCCGGCACCAACAGGTGGTGAAGACAGTGCACAACAATACAGGAAGAAACAATGACTCCCTCATTTCCATGCCAAGCAAGTCTCAGCTGGCAGCACCTTTGGGAGGGAAACTAGCATTATTTGCAAGCAATTGGCATATTGTCACAACAGACAAATGGATACTGGACATTATAAACAGAGGCTACAAATTTCAATTTCACACTCTTCCAAAAATGAGAGGCATGCCAAACCTGCCACAAAATCAAAGGGCAGAGGCACAACTGCAAATTTCAAAGCTTCTAAACATGATAGCTATACAAAAGGTACCTACGCACCAACAAGGTCAAGGTTTTTATTCAAGACTCTTTCTGGTACCAAGAAAAGGAACCGACTGGAGACCCATTCTGGACTTATCCATCCTAAACACATTTCTGCTCGTACCAAAATTCAAGCTGCTCACATTACAGCAACTTCTTCCCATGCTGGGCAAGGAGTTTTGGCTGGTAACATTGGACCTCAAGAAGGCATACCTGCATGTCCCAATCAGACAAAGCTGCAGAAGATACCTCAGATTTCTTGCAGGTTCAATCCACTATCAATTCTCTGCATTGCCCTTTGGCGTAATTACTGCGCCCAGAGTATTCACAAAGTGCCTGGCATCAGTGATTGCCTTTTGCAGACTTCAAGGGATACAAATTTACCCTTATCTGGACGACTGCCTGATCCAAGCGGACAGCAAACACATACTACTGGAACATCTGGCATATGTGACACGGTTACTGCTTTCTCTGGGATACACCATCAACAAGGAGAAATCAAGGCTAACACCATCTCAGAAAATAACCTTCCTGGGTGCCAGCTTGGACACAAACACCCAGATGGCATATCTTACGCCAGAAAAACAAGGGCAATTATCTCAGTACTTCAAAACACTAGCAAAAAGTACCAGGCTTACTGCAAGGAATATCCTGCGGGCTCTGGGATTCATGGCATCTTGCATTCTGCTAATCCCATGTGCAAAGTTGCATATGAGGAAACTTCAATGGTACCTAAAAATTCTATGGTCTCAACACAGTCACAGTTTGGAAGCAATTATACCAATAATTCCATGTTTACAAAAGGAATTTCTATGGTGGGCCCAAGCATGTCAAGTAAACACAGGCCTTCCATTCTGCAAGCCTCAAGCAAAACAAGTCATAACCACAGACGCCTCAGATTATGCCTGGGGGGCGCACATGAAGGACAGGTGCATTCAGGGCAGATGGTCCCACAAGGAAAAGCACCTTCACATCAGTCAAAAAGAAATGCTAGCAGTAATAAATGCAATTACAGCTTTCAAGGTCTTCCTGTTTCCAGGTCAATTACTGATAAGAACAGACAACACCACAGTTATGTGGTACATAAACAAACAAGGAGGAACACCTTCATACCCCTTGTGCAGACTAGCCATGACTCTTTAAAACTTGGCTCTGGAAATACAGATCGAACTTCAAGCACAGTACTTGCCAGGACTGGAAAACACACTGGCAGACACTCTGAGCAGGAATATGACAGATCCACACGAATGGAAGTTACATCCAAAGGTGTTTACGGAAATAATCGAAGCGTGGGGGGAGGCCAGACATGAATCTTTTTGCCTCCCACAGGAACCATCAATTGAAAAAGTTTTGTTCAAGGACCTTCCATCCAAAGGCCTGGAAAGTGGACGCCCTTTCTTTCAGTTGGACAGCATGGACAGTTTATGCATTCCCACCTCTGCCTCTTCTGTCCAAGGTGCTTTTGAAAGCAAGAACAGACAAACCGAGGATGATACTGATTGCTCCAGATCGGCCAAGGCAACACTGGTATCCACTCCTGAGGAGCCTAACGCATACTCCTCCCTGGTCCCTGCCTCTAATACCCCTTCTGCTGACTCAGAACAGCTACAAAACCCTTCACAGTCAGCTGAAAACACTCAACCTCGCTGCATGGAAAATTCCTTAACACCACAACAGACCCTACTCTCCAAGGAGGTGCAGGATGTCATTTTGGAGGCGAGAAGACCATCTACTAGAAAAGCTTACTCCGCAAAATGGAAGCGGTTTTGCTGTTGGAATGAGAAAAAAGGACAGGACCCTAGAAAATTGAACTTGCCTCAGGTTTTACAGTACCTAGCTGAACTGCTGAACAGTGGACTTTCATTTTCTTCCATTAAAATACATGCCTCAGCCATTTCTGCAGAATTCAACACAGATCCTCCCTTATTCTCTCACCCACTCTTACGACAGTTCCTCAGAGGTGCTAAGAATATAAGACCTCCAAGGAAGCAACCAATACCAGCCTGGGACCTTAATTACATACTAGAAAAATTAACATTGCCTCCTTTTGAACCTGCTGCCTCAACAGATCTGCAATATTTGTCCTGGAAAACAGCTTTCCTTCTGGCCATCACTTCAGCTCGTAGGGTTTCTGAACTACAGGCCCTCATGGCGGTGCAGCCCTTCCTCATCTTCCATCAGGATAGGGTTTCCCTTCGTACTAACCCATCTTTTATGCCAAAAGTGGTATCCAGGGTAGCCTTAAACCAAGCCATACACCTACCTACTTTTTATCCCAACCCTCAAAACAAAGGGGAAAGGCTGCTTCACTCTTTAGACATCCATAGGCAGCTACGTTACTACTTCAGGAAATCAGAACAACTTTTTGTGTCCTATGCCGTAGGGCTCAAGGGTAACCAGTTACCAAACAGACCATTTCCAAGTGGATTGGCCACTGCATACGTTTTTGTTACTCCTATCATGGAAAATCTGTCCCTACTGGTATCAGATCTCACTCCACCAGGGCCACAGCCACCTCTACAGCCTTCCTCAGAGGTGTGCCTACTAAGGATATTTTGGAGGCAGCCACTTGGAGTTCTGTACATACCTTCACAAAACACTACCACCTGCCCCTATATTCCAGAACAAGAGCAGGCTTTGCCACGGCTGTTTTGCAGGGCATTCTGGCTCAACCCATTTCCTCATAGTACCTACCACCCTATGCATAGCTTTGGGACTCTACCCATCTGTGATTACTGCAGCTGTATGCACGATGAACATAGTACAGTTTTGTACCTACCATAAATGTAGATGTTCGACTGCTAATACAGCTGCAGTACAGGTTTCCCTCCCTCCTTCCCCACTTGGTAAGGGCATGGGACCTAACAACCTCTTCATACTTCCTGACTGGGTTATCCTGCTATGTTTTATTTGCTTGCTTACACTGTTTTTGCATTACTTTGCATTGCTTGCATATGTGGATAAGCCTTATTTATGTATTGCCTTCCTTTTGGGGGCACCTGACATCTGGGGCAAGAAAGACTGAAGAACATGGCGTCGGCTGTGTCTTATATACTCTGGCCTTCCTGACGTCAGAAGAGTAAGCGACGACAACCGACGCCGGACCAAGACTTTGGAATTCGGCCGACCGAGGGACCGCCTGACGGCTGAAAACCCATCTGTGATTACTGCAGCTGTATTAGCACTCTAACATCTACATTTATGGTAGGTACAAAACTGTACTTTTTCTGTAGCCATGGGGAGGGTTGTGCTTTGGTTCTGGAAAATCTTATGGGGGCATGGTAATTAAGGATGTTCAGGAAGGTAGTATTAAAAAATTCAACTGCGTCATGTAGACCGAGGTACTTTAGAGCATGCCAGTTACATTCTTTGAGGGATGAGATGAATGTGAGTGGGTTAAAGTTAGAAGCATTAATAACAAGGTACATGAATTGCATGCACTTCTGGATGTCCACTCCCCTGAGATTCTCTGTTTATCTGAAACCTGGTTAAAACCTAACACTAAAGACAATGAAGTGTTACCACCTGGGTACAACATACACAGGCTGGATCGTGCTTCGAGGAAGGGGGGTGGGGTAGCTGTACTCTCTAAATCTGAGTTGACTGTCACCATAGACGTAATATAACCACCTCAGATTAATAACTCGGAGATTCTTGCCACCAAATTGCAACTTAATAAAAATAAATGCATTAATATCATCTGTATGTACATTCCCCCAGGTAACAATATATCTACATTTGAAGATATCCTGCACTGGCTATCATGTCACTACCCCCAAGAAACCCTACTACTTGGAGACTTTAACATAGACTGGGGCACCTGTTCCTCAGAATCCCCAACCACCCATATTAACCTGCATGCATTTACACAAATTATATCCACCCCTACCAGGATAGGTAAACCCAACCAAAAAGAAAGTATACTTGCCTGTGTACTCATAAATAGTCACCCCCAACTGTACACCTCTGGTACCCTCCTTGATGGCCTAAGCGATCACCTTCTCACATATGTAATTAAGCACAAAACCATTAATTCCCAACAACCCTTACTCAGAAAGGTTAGAAACAAAAACTTTGACCCTGCCAAATTCCAACAAGGACTCAACTCATGTAATCGGTCTATTCTAAAACACATCCCCTTAAAGGAAGCAGTAGCATACTTTGAACGAACAGGTGCATGCAAATCAAGGATCTCAAGGAATTTGTTAAAGAGAACCAAGGCAAAAACTGCGCCATGGTTTTCTAAAGAGTCTAAACTCAAAATTACCCTTAGAAGCAAAGCATGGGCTTTATGGCGTTCTTCTAAAGACCCTCAGGATCACATTAAATACAGGCAATCCAGGAACAAAACCAAAAAATCAATTTTACAAGACAAAAAACAATACTTCTGTAATTTACAGACAGTAAATCAAAATAACCCTCAGAAGTTTTGGGCAGGTTTAAATAATCTACTACATCCTGGACAAACTTCAACCCCAGTTCCTGCTGCTTGTTTGTTTGCGTCTTTCGGCTTTTCCTGGTTAGGGGTTGCCACAGCGGAGCTCCGGTCCGCTAATGATTGGTAGTTTTATGTGCTGGCTTGCCGGGCCTAACACAACCTTCAACGAAGGAACGCCCATTCACGCATGTCGCCACACACAAGATGCTCTAACTGAGAATCGAATGGGCAACGTCTAACTGCGAGGTGACAACGCTACCGCACCACCACCACCGCATCCCTGCTGCTACTATTGATAAAAAACCCCTGAAGATGTTTCTGATAGTTTTAACCAATTCTTTACTGAGACAATTCAAGCCCTAGCTAGCCAACTACCTCCTAGCTCCCCTGGTCCTGAAAGTAGCACCCCTAGAAACCTACTCGCTTTCAGCTTCCAACCAGTCGCCACTTCACTTATCCGTACCTTGATCAAAAAATTAAAACCCACTACACTTTCTGCTGATCAACTCCCTGCCCCGAGTAGCTACAAAAATCAGCTGATGCTATTGCTTACCCAGTCTCAATACTAATCAATCGAATCATAGTAGAAGCTAAAATTCCCACCTTCTGGAAAATATCCCATGTAATCCCACTTCACAAAGGAGGCAGCTCTACTGAATTCTCCAATCAATTATAGGCCAATAGCTATACTCTCTCCACTTGCAAAGATTATGGAAAAATGTATTCATAGACAACTCATGCACCCACCTAATCCAGAATCACCTTATGGCAGATGCTCAGTATGGCTTCCGTCCTCATCACAGCACTACTTCAGCCCTCCTAGCCTTTACCAACATCATAAACCATAATCGCAACAATAATTATATATCCTCCGCCCTCTTCTTGGATCTTTCCAAGGCATTCGATATGGTTGATCACTAACTTTTAATCCACACCCTGCAAACATTCTGTATAGATACTGGAGCCCTTCAGTGGTTTCAATCCTACCTGAGTGGTCGACAGCAGGCTGTCCTCTGGCAGAACAAACTCTCTAACCTTCTACCTAACACCCTTGGAGTACCACAAGGCTCTGTACTAAGGACCCTTGCTGTTCTCAATCTTCATTAATGACCTTTATACTGTCATCCCAAAAGTCAGCTGTATCCAATATGCTGATTACTCTACTCTGATTTGCTCAGCTGCATCTCCAGTAGAGTTATAGTCAGCTACCTAGACCACCTTTAATACAATAGAAAACTGGCTTTCTGAATATCGTCTGATCCTAAATCCCAAAAAAACTAAAATGCTGTTATTTTCACCAACACACAGGTCTACCGCTTTCACCTTTACCATAAAATCAAATGATGGCACAATAATTTCCCCTGACCCCTCTACAAACTATTAGGTGTCATGATAGACCATCTAAAATTTGACCTACATTTTAACCAAACTATCAAAACCATCAATAAAAAACTAGGGTCACTTTACAGAATAAAAGCCTTCCTAACCCCTCCAGCTAAAATTGCCATAGCTCGTTCTCACCTTCTTTCAACCCTTCAGTATGCATCACCTCTACTCTCGAATTTAAACAAGACTGTCCTTAAACTCTCAATTTGCTACAACCACATTGCCAGGTTTGCCACTGGGCTGCCTTTAAGGACACATCATTGTATAAGTCTAAATCAGCTTGGGTGGCTTGAACTACCCAGCCTAATCCAGTATAACCAACTGATTATGGCCTATAAAATCCTCTATAATCCGGACAATACTCCTGCACTTAAAAATCTTATCACCCCCTATAACAATCCTAGACTGCTTCGATCCTGTAACAAACTACTAATTCAGACTAGCAAAATTAATAACACAGACTGTGATTCTCTCTCTGCATATTCTGTAAGTAGAATCTGGATCTCTCTTCCAGCTGATATTACCTTACTTTCCACCTTAGGTCAATTTAAAACTAGACACAAACAACATTTGTCACTTAACTGGCTATGCCAATGCATCAATCCTGGCTAGCTCTCTAGAATGTGTAAAAAAAAAAAAATCTGTTAACCAGTTTACTGTGCAATTTAATTTAATCCTGACTTGTGCTCAGGATTAACTGTAACCTGTGGAACTCATTTAACTTGCTTACTTATGTAATCTCTGTAAATAGTCTGTTTGTAATATGTAATGCTGTATCTGCTTACCCTTGGAGCTTTTCTCCCTGGGCCTCCGCTGAAAATGGACATGCATCCAGTCGGACTATCCCGGTCAACAAATGTAAAAAAAAAGTTTCTGGTTTAGTTAAAAACTTAACTAAACCATCTATCCACCACCTCTCCAATACCAAAAGATCCATTATCCATCTCTGCTTAGAATGTAGTATAAAAACAAAAAGAAAAGCACTATGAAAGCAACTAAAGAACTCTGAATCCATGAAATGTACATTAGAATGAGTGTCCAGTATATCTGAAGCTATATCAATGTCACATATGATATCACCTCTAATGCCAGAAATACACATCAGATCAAAAGTATGTATAAACATTAGAAGCTGAAGGTTAAGAAGATTGTCAACATTTCCAAGACTTTTCAAGAAACTTAAGCATTTTATCAGTCATCTGTCTAACATTTTTCATGTAAAGATCTGTTGAATATATATAAAACACTTATTACAACATAACTGTTTTGCAATTATACGCATTACTCGTATATATTAACAATATCTGTTTGTCTTTCATCAGGAAGGGGGGACAGAGAAAAAGAGGGGGCCTCACAACCCTCTGTTTAATTACTAAAGGTTTAGTTGTATAACATAAGTCTGATGTTATTATGCATAATGAGTTTTCTAATGCAGCTCCTAGTTCACTGGATGTCATTTAGTTACTAATAGTGTAATTGAATCTGCAGAATGCATGCATCCATAAGAGAACATAGGCATTTTCAAAGAAGTTAAACACGTATCGGAACTAATTTACCATTTTAAAGTATCTAGTGAAGGATAACAGAATTTCAAGAAAAAAGAATTCTAAGTACAACCATTTAACAAGTTCAAAAAGGTCAAATGATATCATCACCATTGTGTCCTCAAGCTGCAGCTTCATAAACTTGAAGTATCTAAATAGGCTCATGCACAACAGAAGTTGATTCTAGTGAAAAAAAAAAAAGCAATTTCTGCGGGAAATTCGGATCTTCAAGCTTTGTTTACAGAAAGCAAAAAAAAATAAAAAATGCTCAAGCTACCTTGTCAGTGCATGTCATAAATCTCCGCAATGAGGACGGTGTCACAGACCACCAGTTTCCTCACAAAACTTCCAACATCATGAAAAAATTAATACTTTCATATAAAAACAGCTGTTTAGAAGTTAGTTACCTCAAATCAGAAATCATATTACATTTCAGTCATTTACCCACCAGTTAACCAGGCCAGAGAGAGAAGAAAAAAAGGGAGGGGGGGGGGCCTAGTGTGTGTATATCCATATACATATATATATATATATATATATATATATATATATATATGTGTGTGTGTGTATGTATATATATATATATATATATATGTGTGTGTATATATATATATATATATATATATATATGTGTGTGTGTGTATATATATATATATATATATATATATATATATATATATATATATATATATATATGTTTATTTAGCTATCTATAAAACACCATTAATGTAATGTATTCATGTTTAAATGCATCTAAAAGTGTCTGAAACATCTAGTTAGAAACACTAATCAGAAACACCTTGTTTACCCCACCACTGACCCACTAGAAAAATGCACTTTTGGTATTAAGTCAAATTATACTGTTACTGAAGAATTGGAGGACATGCATCATTTGTAGTTTAAAAGGGAAAAGTATTTAAAGTACTTATAATGGGGAAAAGAGAGAAAATGAACATTGGTAACAAGAATAGGAAAAAAGATGAGATGAGTGAGAGAATATTATTTAAATACTTAGTGCTATATGTAATTTAGAAGTAGATATGGAAAAGAAAAGAGAAAGTTAATAAAAATGATTCACATTACTTTACAGCATAGAGACTTTCCAGAATCAAATATATCCTGTTCGTAAAACAAAGCATTTAAAATTAGAAGGAATTTATTCATTTATCCTTTAGTTTCTTAGTTTTGTTTGCTCCTTCCTTCACAGACCATCCATTTTTTGCCTGTCTCTTCAAACTCTGGGATAACCATTCCATTTCTTGTATGTCCGACAGTATTTTCTTCTTTTGGATAAATTCTACTGCTTCTTGAAGGGAATCAAAGATCCTCACTCCTGGCAAGGTGATTTTTTATTCTTGTAGGAAAAAGAATTTCAGCTTTAATATTGGCTTTTTTTCAAGGACTTAAAGGAACACGCACCTTTCTTCTGGATATGCCTGTAGTAGAGGTGTAGTCCATTGTCAAAACAAATAACTTTCACCCATCTTGATAGGGGAATTAGTCCAAGCTGATTTCAGCACTAACTCCTTGTCTTGCGAGGAAAGAAATCTAACTATTATAGACCTGGGGTTAGATTAACTCTGAGATGAAGCTGAATTTGCCAGGGACCGATGAGCCCTCTCAATTCCAAAAGAGAGGGATTCAGGAATGCTTAGTGCTGATGGAAACCACTTATTGAGGAATTGAATCATGTTAGCACCCTCTTCTTTCTCAGGAATTCCATATATTTTTGTTATTCCTCCTTGATCTACTTTCAGGGTCTTCCAGTTTCTCAGTCAGCCTGCTGTTTTGTTTCAGAAGAAATTAATTTTAATGTTAATTTTCTGTCATTCTAGTATCTAGGTCAGTTACTGTTTCTCTAAGGCAAGTATCTGTTCAGATTGTTTTTTTTACTATTCCATTTATAAGTTCCAGTTTACTGCGTTCTTGTTGATATCCATTTGTCCATTTTTAGTGACAGTTCTTGGATGTTTGTTATAGATGCAGTTCGTTCTTCACTGCACTCTCCTGGTGTGGGTTCTTTGAGTTGCTCATCTTGATCTCGAGTAGAAAACTTCTTGACAGGAATAATTAAAACAATTCTCTTGACTATGTATTAATTTTTAGAAAATAGTCTGTTAATCTAACTTTTAGTTTACTTTTCTCTAAAAAAAAAAAATTAGTGTATTTCCTGTCAGGATATTAAAATCTAAGCAGAGCTGTGGATTGCTGCTGCTATCAGGCTGGCATATTGGCCACGCCCCCATAGTTAACATTCTTTGTCCATAGACAATGCAGTGATGTGGTACATTGGTACATTAACAAAGTGAAATTCATTTGCACTAGACTAGCGGTGCATGCCTGGGACCAAGCATTTTGAGCCAGCACAGAGCTCACCTAGTTCCACATACTGTTATTTAAGTGGACCACACAAATGTATGACAGGTTCACATGGAGTAACACTGCTTTTAATAAGTGGTGCACACTGCAACATAAGCCTGGTAAAGTCATCATGCTGGGCAGTGTACGATAGTAAGCAGAATCCAGGGACACAGTTCAAAAAAGTAAAATGTTGCCTTTTAACTTTAGAGTATACACAAAGTTGCATGTGCTGAGGGGGCAATAGTTAAAATGATTAGAATGGCTGCCCTCCCTGGGCACTTAAGTGAACTTCTGTTTGAATTTGTTCTGGCTTGTACGTTTATTTTGTGCCTATAAAAAAGCAGAGATCTGAGAGAGACCCCCCAGTCTGCGTATAAAAAAGCAGAGATCTGATGAGAGATACCACCAGTCTATTGTTCACAACTACAATGTAATATCTGGATGGTGGAATTTGTTTGGCTTTATCAGATTAGCAACTGCCGTGATTTCTTCACTTTTCAAATCCACATGAGTCTTTTTTAAGCTTTCCGGGTCAGAGCAGTACAAAAGGTGGACACAGCTTTTTTTTCTTTGTTTGGTAGTTGCAAACTCATGAGTTGTGCTGGTGTGGAGCATGGTGATTTAGCAAAAGGGAGAAAAGGAGTTAATGTAGAGACAGGGAGAAAAGGAGTTAATGTAGAGACTGGTAGCAAAAACTAATTTTGCCATGTCTGCAGTGATGGGAACATTTTGGAGATCCCTTTCCTTGCCTTGCAACACTCCCTGTGGGACAGTAGTAGTATCTTAACAGTCCCCACAAGGCCAAAATCCATCAAGCTGATGGATGAGAGCACGTTAATTAGCATGGTGTTGAGTGAAATCTCTAGGGTTCTGTTTGAGCTACAAATCATGTTGCTTTTGAGGTCGTATTATCCAGTCTGTCACAGAAGGGAATTTGCTCCTTGTTCAGGTCACCTGATTTTAAACATGACTGACCTATATGAAAGCTGAATTAAGTTGTCCCTGCAGACCAGCTGCCTCTATGCAGCTCTTATTGTGAAGGCCAGTATCCGTGGTGAAAGCTAGTGGACTGGGCAGTTTCTGCCTGCCAGTGTTAAATCGGTGACATGGGTATTATTTTTCCTAACTGTGACATATTAGTAATTCAGCAAAAAGGTATAGAATAATGTGTTGCTGTTTTAATCATTTTGATTCATGGTTCAGAAAATTTGTTCTTAATCTTCTTGTGTAAATTGTTTTCTGTAACTTGCAGCTGGGAACAGTGGAAGTCTTAAGGGACCAAACAAAAGGCATTTGTAACTGATTTGTTTTTCAGTGTCACATAATTTCTTGCTTAAACAAAACTGTTTAAAAATATGCTTGCAGTGACTAGGATGACATTTGGAGCATTGACCATAACTGCATTCTGTGCAGTTCACCTGAGTTTTGTTTATTTCTAGCAATTAATGGTTGAGCACCAGTGGATCTTAAAATAATCCTGTCTGCCTGTTAGATTTAGTCCCCAGTAAGTTTCATTTTTGCTTTATACAAAATTGTCATCTAAAATTGAATTGCAAAGTACTACATTTAGAAACGTGCATTATAACTGCTTTCTGTGCATTTTACCTTGTTTATATGAAATAAGAGGGAATTTGTTTTGAGGTATTAGAGGGCAAAGATCTTTGATTTCATCCAAAGAGATCCTGTGCTCCGTCTAGGATCATGCTTCGTAATGAGCAGCTCACTACAGTAAAATGCTAACTATATGCACAGTAGATACTGGTGTAAACAGGGTAATTACAGCAAAAGAAGTCTGTTTCATCTCCACCTCCCCACACACACCTTAATGTGTTTGCCATGCTTTATAAAGTGCTGAAAACAATGGCATAGAAATTTCAGAAAGGAAACCTTAAACTTTACCACTCTTATATCTGTGATGCATTATTGCATGAGTATGCATCTCAGCAGGAAATTGTTACGAGAGATTCTGTATAAACGTCTGCACAAGTACAGGTTGCCAGGTCACCATTTCATTTAAACATGTTGGTAATGCGCAAAACCGACTTTTGGGGGGGTGGAGTAGGAAGAGAGTTTAGAATGTTGTACATTATGACCAAGAACACTTCAGTAACATTTATGGTTTCTTAATAGCATGCTAGTCCTTTGTTTTTCATTACTTTCTGACAGTAATTCATGCCCACCCATCCTTCCTTTTGCATTTTATTTCAGATTTATACATGGTGATCTTATTTTAAACCAATCCTGGTCTAGGGGGTAACTAGGGCACACAACGCCAAATAGTATATTGATGCAGAATTGATGAGTTTCATGAGATTTGGTTCTGACATTGTTTTTATGAGCTACTATATACTCAGCAAAGGTATTTCTACATCTGGCTTCCCCACTAAACTATTTATACATAGCATACATAGAATATTTGTTGTCCACCCATTCTTCTTCTTCTTATGCGCAAGGACATGTCAGAGTTGGTTTTGCACTTTAGCACAGAATTTTTAAGGCTGTTAGACTCTAATGGTCCTGAACAAGTTGCTTAATCGGAGACTACTGCCAGTGCCAGAAGCATTTTTTGTGTAGTCTGTTAACAGAAAAAATGTAAAAATTCACAGTCATATTTAGCTTGAACTTCTGAAGTTAGCTTGCCTATACAATTTATTTTAATTGTTCAAGAGTGCATGTACTGGAGCTATTCTCCCCAGGCCTCCACTGAAAATAGGCTCTCATGGCTGAGTGGACTATCCCAGTAATAAATGCCAATAAATAAATAAATCAGTACTGCTTGCTTCCATCAAGCATCTGAAGATCAAACCGACTTAGCAAAATTGGGAAACTATATGTTACACGATGTTGAAAGTGCATGTCATTTCACATGGAATACATCATGAAGATGCTCACAGTGCTAACGAGAGATACTTAACCTTGGCTATTAAACGTGGATCAAGTCTGCTGTGAAGATTTTTCACCAGCAGTAACTTTAATGTATCCTTTTTTAACAGAAGTGAGTCAGGAATCAAATTGCTTCCAGGAGTGTCCTTAATTATCACTTAATATGTTTAATAATACTTGGCAGGCCCTTGTCCTGTCACACCGTTTGCCTCCCTTCATTACCCTGGTTATGGCTGATCAGTACCATCATCTGTGCTGCCTCTACCCTGTATTCCCTTTTACAATTTGATACTACAGGACAGACACTTGGTTTACCTCTTGAGAGTAAAGGGGGTTCTGTTTCTTGGGAATGTGGCCTTAGCTGTCAGTATTCCTCCTGAGCTGACTGGGGAGGGGGTAACCATGACCTGGTGAAGCAGAGAAAAGGGTTGTGAACTGTGGGGAAGGATAGATAACAGGCAATTGTAAGAGCAAATGGGAGCACACATCATGGCACTGCTCAACAGTGTGCATCCTTCCCTGTCTGCTGTTGCACCTAGCGTCCACCCAGAACTGCTAGCATCTGTCTCCCTATACCTCTTCCAGGAAAGGAGAGTTACACAGGTGATCAATCCTATCCCCTCCAGGGATCGCCCTTCAGCTGTCTGTCCATTATCAAGCCCAGTTGTCTGACATTGCCTTCAGGAACAAAACATCTCTCTACAAAACCCAGCTGTAATACTCTTCCTGACTGTTCTTTTTTAACATCTTTATTAACTTAACACTTAATATCAGATTAATAAAGAAACGAGCCATATTAAAATTTTTTAGTTTACATATATTTTGCATCATATATTTACTTTATTTAGTATCATCAGTCAAGTATTGTATAAATTGCTGAATTCCTGCCTTCCCTTAAGCCTCACTCCTACTCCTCCTGAGCATTATTCTGCATGTATTGTTCCCACAGACTCATATTTACTCCTTTTTGTAAATATCCCTCTTGCAGTTATTTTCTCATTTGCAATGTTCAGTACTTTAAATACAGTTAGCAGAGATTTTGATTTTCTAGTAATTGCTTTTTCGTAGCAAACAGAATTAAATTTAAGGACTTGCTGTGTCCAGGCAATTCAGATTATATCCTTTTCCGTGTTCTGAAAATAATCTTATCCTTACTCCCAGTGTTTGATAGAGTTCCCTATAGGGGATTTTTAAAATCTGCCAACCCATTACACTCCCAAACAAGATGGTCCCCATATACCAGTTTCTTTCCCATCACATCTCCAACATTTGCTTTATCTACTTAAGGAAAAAGTCTTTGAAGTCTGCTTAGGATATAAAAGTACCAATGCAAACTTCTCCAAGCAAAAAAAATCTTAAAACTTCTGAACGATTTTGCATACTTTGGAGCCATACATTTATCCTGCCATTGTTACCTTGAAAATTTTTTTCTAGTCTCCCTTCTCAGTCTTTCTAACCTCCTGTAATTTGACTCTTATAGTTATTATGCAACGTTTTATATGTCCTACTAATTCTCTCCTAGATTAGACTAAAAAATCTACAATAGCAGGTCTTTCACTTGGGGCTCTCCTATACCTTTCTTGTGATGTCAATCTCTTTATTCTCACATATGGGGCCGATCCATCTCGGCCTTATGCAAAAGCTCATGGCCTTCAACCAAGCTCGCAGGCACCCTTCCCAGAATGCACCTCTCCATTACCTCAGATCTCATTTGCTGCTGCTTGAAAAACGTCCTTCACTGAGCTCCAGTAAGTTTCAAATGTTTTTCTATTCTTCATATATTGAAATAGATCAGATAAAACCTTTTGACTTCTGTTTCTTTACCCTACTAATTTTATAGCTCCTTTTGGCAGCCCTCCTGTTTTTTTCTACTGAATTTTTATCAGTAAGTAGAAAGAGCATTGTTCTTTTTCTTCCTTCCCCCCTCCTGGTAATCTAACGTCTAATAGGACCCCCCCAAAAGAAATTACTATCTTTCTGATATAGATGTATACTTTTCCATGGTTTAGGTATTGGGTGCTTACCCTTGGGGTTTAAAAAGGAGTGTGGTAAGAAAATGCCATTAAGTGATGCACACACTGTGTGTTAGAGTGGGTGTGTGTGTGTTAGAGTGGGTGTGTGTGTGTTAGAGTGGGTGTGTGTGTGTTAGAGTGGGTGTGTGTGTGTTAGGGTGGGTGTGTGTGTGTTAGGGTGGGTGTGTGTGTTAGGGTGTGTGTGTGTTAGGGTGTGTGTGTGTGTGTGTGTGTGTGTGTGTGTGTGTGTGTGTGTGTGTGTGTGTGTGTGTGTGTGTGTTACTTGGGCCCTTTACACTTTGAAGCCATGAGAAATTGTGCTATATTAGGAAGAGCAAGCTAATGTTGATGGGTTTATTGAAAAGCTGTTTTTCTGAAGCCTTTTTGAACTTTGAGTCTACAAAATCCTCTCCTGCTTCAGCTGTTTCTGATAAACCAATATACTCCACCGTTTGCTCCGAAGGTATCATTGGAGCCGGCAGAAAAGACAAAACTCACTGCTCCATTAAGTACTTCTGAGCAGAAGAGAGTCTGGTCCGAAGGTTCCTTGGAGTACTTAGTAATTTCCGCACCAACAACCCCTGCTCCGATGATCAGAGACCAGTCTCCCTCAATTGAACCAATTTCTTCTAGGATTCCTTCCCCCACTATTGGCTAAATCCAGGTCTCCCACCCTATGAAAACTCCGAAAGAAAAAAACACCAACAATTAATCCAATGCTACGGTAGCAGCTACTCTAACAGCAGGACCAATTCCAAAGACCAAATTCCAATGATAAAAAAAGCAGTTTATTAAACGAGAAACACCGATCCAAGGTATTGTGTGGCAGTAACAAAACCACCAGCAAAAATTCAGTAGCAATGACAAAAACACAAGTTAACCTAGGTTTCGTCTTTCACTGAAGACTTCTTCAGAACTACTTACTTGAACTACCAGTTATTCTTATATACACTCCCAAATAACATTAATTAGTAATCACTATCACTAAAAGATTTAAAGCAAGAAATGAAAATTTAAACAATAAAAATAAAATATATTTGTTACATAAACTTGCATATGTATTCAAATACCTACAACATCCTTATCAAGATCAATGAAAAATATATAAAATAACATAAAATGTGTATATTAAATGTGTTTAAATAAAGGTTGTGTACTACTAAACTAACACATACCCTAATACTAAAATAATTGGTTACGTATGTAAAATGTCCAATGTGCCCAACTAACATCAAAAATTTGGAAAAGATACTGTAAACATAAATATGAATTTAAAATACAATGCCTAATATGTTAAATACAGTAAAAAATACAATAAAAAATACAGTAAAAAATATATAATTATTCAAGTATATAGATATGCCATTAAACTATATTACGAATGCTTTTGCGAGTGTTGATGGTTTTTGGCATCTATATATAGGTATTTGCATTAGAATGTACACATGGAGCTTGGTTAGGTTTATTAATCAATATATATATTTTTTATTGTAAAAATAAATATATTGATTAATAAACCTAACCAAGCTCCTTGTGTACATTCTAAAGCAAATACCTATATATAGATGCCAAAAACCATCAACACTCGCAAAAGCATTGGTGATATAGTTTAATGGCATATCTATATACCTGAATAATTATATATTTTTTACTGTATTTTTTACTGTATTTAACATGGTAGGCATTTATTGTATTTTAAATTCATATTTATGTTTACAGTATCTTTTCCAAATATTATTTACCTAGGGAGGGTAGACGCACTTTATAAATATGAGATTGTGTATTTTATTATCCCAATCCACAAGGGGGGATCCACCTTGGATCCCGGAAACTACCGTCCCATCAGTCTGACAAGCCTTATCTGCAAGGCCATGGAGCGTATTATCATGGAACTTATAAACAAAGACATTGGCAACCTTCAAACACTGGACCCCACCCAGTTTGGGTTCGTGAAGGGCCGATCTTGTCTCCTGAACCTGATTTTCTTTGAATCAGTCTCCAGAGCCATGGACAAAGGTAAGGTGGTCCACACAGCCTATCTAGACCTTGCCAAGGCCTTTGACACCATCCCCCACTCTGGAATCATAGATAAACTTACTAAGTTGGGCATTAATCCCTATGTCACCCAATGGGTTGCTAAATGGCTTACTGATAGAACCCACACTGTAAAAGTAGCAGACTCCAAATCCAGCTCCAGACAAGTCACAAGTGGAGTACCTCAGGGTTCAGTCCTGGGGCCGCTCTTGTTGGCATCTACTTCTCTGAAATACAGGTCAACACTAAGGGACTCTGGCTAACAAAGTTTGCAGATGACTGCAAACTGGGAGCCATTATTGAATCCCCAAATGATGTGGATACTCTACAAAAGGGCCTTACAGAAACAGATGCTTGGTGCCAGAGCCATGGGCTCAAGCTCAATGCCAAGAAATGTATGGTTATCCCCTTTGGGAAAAACATGTATCCATGAATTACCATATAGGTGGCAGTACACTAAACACAGAAAGTGTGATAAGAGACTTAGGGACACAGGTGGACAGTGGTCTCACCTTCGATAACCACATCGCCACAACAGTCAGGAAATCCTTCTATGTGGCACACCTCATCACGAAGGGCTTTTCATCCAGAAAAAAGGAGGTCATTGTCCCACTGTACTCATCCCTCATTAGACCCATTATAGAATACAACGCCCCATTTGGTATGTACCTATTAAGACATCTGCAACAACTGGAAAGGCCTCAGAAATACCTCACTAAAAGAATCACAGGCCTAAAGCAGATGCCCTACGCTGACCGCCTTAAAAAAACTCCAGCTATACTCTGTCGCATATCGTCTACTCAGAGGCGATCTCTGCTTAACATACAAGGCCATGTCAAACCCAGAGCTGTTGGACATGCTACACTTAAAGAAATCCCAATCCCTCAGCTACACGCTCCAGGGATCTAAACCTTGTCATCACAATAAACAAAACATGCTGGAGGGATAGGTTCCTGACCCAGAGACTCCCCAGACTCTGGAATAGATTGCCCATACCTGTCGAGCAGAGTGCCTCTTTGGACCTCTTCAAAAGGAACCTTGACGATTGGATGGGAGAAAGGAAATTCACCCCAGGGATCACGTCAGTCGCCCTGCTAGACAGGGGTCCAGGAAAGTAAATAATGTGGGAAGAAATAGCCAGGGAATTGTTATGGCTAGGCTTGTATAGGCCCTAGGGCTGATAGCCTAGTACCAACCTATGAACCTATGATTAGTTTAAGGAATGTATTTAATTGTTTTTTCATTTTGATGTTAGTTGGGCACATTGGACATTTTACATACGTAACCAATTATTTTAGTATTAGGGTATGTGTTAGTTTAGTAGCACACAACCTTTATTTAAACACATTTAATATACACATTTTATGTTTTATTTTATTTATTTTTCATTGATCTTGATAAGGATGTTATAGGTATTTGAATAGATATGTAAGTTTATGTAACAAATATATTTTATTTTTATTGTTTAAATTTTCATTTCTTGCTTTAAATCTTTTAGTGATAGTGATTACTAATTAACGTTATTTGGGAGTGTATATAAGAATAATTGGTTGTTCAAGTAAGTAGTTCTGAAGAAGTCTTCGGTGGAAGACGAAACCTAGGTTAACTTGTGTTTTTGTCATTGCTATTGAAT
Source organism: Protopterus annectens (assembly GCF_019279795.1). Classification (NCBI taxonomy): domain Eukaryota; kingdom Metazoa; phylum Chordata; order Ceratodontiformes; family Protopteridae; genus Protopterus; species Protopterus annectens. The sequence continues at coordinate 1,345,089,210 of NC_056743.1, read as the reverse complement.
TTTTGCTGGTGGTTTTGTTACTGCCACACAATACCTTGGATCGGTGTTTCTCATTTAATAAACTGCTTTTTTATCATTGGAATTTGGTCTTTGGAATTGGTCCTGTTGCTCGAGTAGCTGCTTTCCCACCCTATGTGCCTGGTCTTCTAGGAGCCTTTCAGACGATGATGTGGATAGGGTAGTACAGAGGTCAAGATACCGGCTTTGGCCAGTTTGTTGTTGGATCAGAGCCCTACAGCTTTGGAGCCATCCAAGTCCACCTCCGACGCAGTTTGGAGCCTGAAGATTCTGGTGTCTAGATTGTATCTCGTCAGATCAGAGACCTACGTTGTCATCAGCTCAGAGTTCCTCCACTTTGTCAGAGCGGGAGGATTCTAGGAGCTGTAGCTCTCTGTCTGCCCCAAGGATAAGGATTTGACCACTTTTTCTTTGGATCGGACTCTTCCTCTTGGAGCATCAGCTCAGATGAGCTTGGCTCCTATCTCAGTCTTGGACTTCTTGACGTCTGGTCTGGTTTGGAGGGGCCTTAGTCTAAAACTACTTTTTTTTTGCGCCGGGGAGTTCATCCGATCAGGGACAGTGATCTTTTTTAAGCTATGAAGAGAGCTTTGACTGCTTCTCGGACTCTGTCCTCTCAGGATCTTCCTCCCCCTTCCGTGCTAGTGCCTTTGTCCTCCATTTTTCCCCATCCACAGGGACAGCAGGGCCCTAAGCCTCAGGACATTTTTCAGCGAACCCCCCTCTTCCAAAACTTCTCCGATCATCCCACTGAGGAAGTCCCTCAGAAGAGGATTTGTAAGGGGAAGCATCTAGACTCCCTGGAGGAGTCTGTCACTTCAGATACTGATCTCGAGGAAGCAGAGGGGTCCCCCGATCACCTCATGAAGATGTCTCATTTGGTGACATCTTGGAAGTGCTTAGAGAGGTTGCTGGCAGTCCAGCTCCCCTTCAGTGGAAGAGTCCGTATACCTGAAGGCTTTCAGATCCCACCCTTCCACCTCCTGGGTGACCCCATCATTCCGATGAGCTTATTGACTTAATCTCTCGGAAGGCTTGGGAGACCCCAGATACCGTCGATCCTATTCCTAAGAGGCCAAATAAATAACATCACATCACCATCTGAGAAGAATTTTCTTTCAAAAGGAGTAGCTGTGGATGCCATGGTCGTGGCTGCAGCCACCAAAAAGTAACTTTCTGAGACCAGTTCAGCTATCCACCTTTCTAAATAAGGACTCTAGGATGGTGGATAGATATAGGAAGCATGTCTTCTCTTCAGCAGACTTTACTCTTTGCTCACTGAATTACCTTACCCCCTTTACAAGACTTCAGAGGGATCTGCTAAAGGAGTTGACAGATACCCTACAAAGAGCTGTAGCTGAGCAGCTCACAGAGTAGCCTCTCAGCTCACCAACGTAAATTCCCCCAAGAGACTGATTTTGTATGCACCAAATGGAGCGGGTAGTGCTTCAGGTTCTGATATCTCTATTAGGAGGCAGGCCTGGATGAGACTTTGCAATTTCGCAGAGCCTTTTAAGTCTCACTTTCGGCAAAAAAAAAAAAGAAAGACATGCTCGCCAGGTGTGAACAAGAAGACAAGAACTTGTTTGTTTTATGCCTCCATTTTTCTACTCTGCCCAGACCATATCCCAAAAGTCAGAAAGAGGATGGATGTGGTTCCAAAAATCTCAAAGGTCTTTCCAGGATACACATGGTGAAAGTTCCCCCAGAAGCAGAAGAGGGAACAATAATGAAAGACATTGCCCTCGAGGTAGGGGAGGCCCACGAAACCAGGGCTCGAGACATGTCTTCTTTGGCAAGCCCTTTCTGCGCTCCTGAATGGAGGTCTGATTCTCCACCTCTGGAGGCAATCGGGGATTGGCTTTTTCTGCCTCCACAGGCCTGGCAAGAGATTACAAATGGCAAATGGGTGCAGCAAATAGCCAGAGGTTATTTCATCCCCTTTGCCCATCCCCTTCCCCGAAACAAAAAAAGTCCCATATGTGCCACCCAATCAAAGGGATCAAGCAATCAAAGAAATTCAAAACTCTCTAAACAGTCATCCAAGAAGTCCCCACAGACCAACAAGGATTCAGAACTTAGTCTTTTTTTAGTACCAAAGAAAACAGGGGACTGGAGACCCATTCTGGATCTCGGCAACCTAAACAAGTCTATCAGAAAGCCAGTTTTGAATGGTCACTTTACAGTCTATTCTTCCCTTTCTGGGAAAAGACACAAATGTATGTGCTAGATAGATTTTCAGGATGCATACTATCATATAAAAATGGACAGACAGTCTAGAAGACCTCTGTGCTTCTGTCTGGAAGCCAGTCATCATTTTTGAGCCCTGCCCTTTGGTCTTACTAGAGCCCCCAGAGTGTTCAAATTCATGGCAGTGGTTGCGGCTCACTTGAGGCATCTAGGATTCTGAGTGTCTCCATACTTAGATGACTGGCTTCTAACTGCCTTGACCAGGCATCAACTCATAAGGGCAAGAGAAACTACCTTATTCCTTTTGTTCACACCTAGGAATCACCATAAATTATGAAAAATCCACTCTAGAACCTTGTCAGATTTTGGTTTACATAGGAGCTCATGTAGATAAGAGAAATGAGAGCAAATCTTCCCTCTGACAGAATGTCATTGTGCAATCAGGTGAAAATATTGATTCGCAAGAAAAGAGCATCTACAAAATTAGTACTACGTTTTTTTTTGGGACAATGGCAGCTTCAATAGTATTAATGCCAATAGCCTGCCTACACATGCAAATACTGCAGTGGTTGTCGACCCAGTGGTCCTTTCTAGAACTTCCAGTGTCTCTCAAGATCTTAATTACAGATTCATGCAAGAAGGGTCTTCAGTGGTAGTTACATTCCGATCAAGTCAGTCTAGGTCATTCATTTGTACCCAGTCAACCCCAAGCCACGGTGACCACGGATGTCTCTCAGGGTGGAGAGGCATTATCTGGAAAGGAACACTCCAGGGCACTTGGTCCCCATACGAGATGAGAAGTGCTGCCAGCGGTTCACTGCTTTCAAGACTGTCATACTCTGGGAACGGTTGCCGTCCAGTCAGACAACATGTCCAGTCAGGCAACAAACCGAGAAGAACCATATCATAACTTCTTTGTTGGGAAGCCCTCCGAGTTTGGCAATGGGCGATCTCTTCCAACCACTTTCTGGTAGCAATGCGCATTTCAGGGAAATCCAATGTCATAGCAGACCAGCTGAGCAAGAGAATTTTGAGGCCTCATGAGTGGTCTCAAGCAAGAAGTTGCGGAAAGAATTTTCCAGAAATAGGGCCAGCCTTGCTGCAACCTGTTTACTTCTCCAATAAACAACAAATGCAGCATCTACTTTGCCCTAATCCCTCCTTAGGGGGAGACCCCGAGAGATGCACTTGTTCACGATTGGCCCCCAGGACTTCTTTATGCTTGGGCTCATAGGTTCATAGGTAGGTACTAGGCTATCTGCCTGAAGGCATTTATAAGCCTAGCCAGAATGTGTTGGCTTTTGCTGCCCCCTTAGATTAGTTCCCTGTGCCTCTCTCCAGCAGAGCCACTGAAGTGATCCCTGATCCCCCACTGAAGTGAAAGTTTATCCAACACTCCTGATTTCCAGATTGTTACAGAAAGCAACCGTGTTGAAGAGAAAAATCATTCTCATTGCCCCTTACTGGCCCCGGCAGATTTGGTTCCCTTTCCTGTGGTCTCATCTTCTGGAAGAACCGTGGGTACTGGACCCAGTTCCAGACCTCCTCTTGCATCTGCCGAAAATGGTTCATCCCGAGTTACAGAATCTCAAACTGACAGTGTAGCTGCTCCAATTCCATTGATAGCCAGGCATCCTCTACTTTCGTCTTTGACTAGACATGTTTTACTTTCCTCTGTCTCCCCACAAACTTTATATAAAGAAATGGAAAAGGTTTGTTGTGTGGGCTACAGAGAATGTTCCTTTTACTGCTCCCCTTCATTTTATTTTAGATTATTTTGGCAAAGCTCTTTAATGAAGGTGCTGCAGCAGCAACTAAGGGTTCAGTTGGCCGCTATTTTCAATTTTCATCTAGGGGGAAATGGCTCTCAAGTTATGTCGCACAAGTTTTGTAAGACCCTTTTAAAAGGAACCTTGATAAGAACTCCTTATAAAAGTCCATCTCCTCCTATGGATCTAAATTTTGTACTTTCTCATGCTATTTATTCCCCTTTTGAACCTTTAGCAAGTTGTGATCTAAAATTTTTGTCATGGAAAACAATTTTCCTGGTGGCTATTACTTCAGCAAGGAGAGTATCCGGTCTGGTCTGCTAATCTTCCGTATTTGATGTGTTATAAGGACAGAGTTTCTCTTTGTACTAATCATTTTCTTCCTAAAGTAGTATCGGACATTAACCTAAACCAGTCAGTTGAACTGCCGGTGTTTTTCCCAAATTTCCAAAATAAAGTAGAGTATATGCTGTATTTATTGGATGTTCACAGACTAAATTTTCTATTTGCACAGAACTAAAGGTTTTAGAAAGTCAGAATTGTATGCCCTTCTATTTATATGCTGCTGTATCCTTAACACGAGGGAGTCTGCCTCTGGTTGACTTGCGTACATCCGGCCATTCTACAAAAGGTAAGATGTTACCACTAGGGTGCGTGTGACATCCCATGTCTCTCTCTGCAGACGGTCATAAACTGTCGGGTACAAAATGGACATCAGCACGTACCTACCTCAGAACTTTTCTGCAGCCTGTGTGACTGCTAGCTCTGGTCATTGCTCCTTCGGAAAAGTGAACTTGTCTTATCCGACTTCAGATAAGTACCCCATGGGGGGTTTGATTATCTCTTTGCTACTGCTTTAGGGTTTCATGTCGGGTAGAAAGGGCAAGTGTAGGTGTTTAAGACAAATTCCACAAAAGGATTAGCATGAGCTCTGCCTGTTTTGCTTAGGCCAAGAGCACAACAACATTACTTGTAGTACTTGTCAGGCCTTCATCTCCAAAACCCACAGAAGTCACCTAGCCGCGTTTAAAACTTTATCTAGAGAATCTGTGATTCAAACGTATAGCTAAAGCTATGGATCTGACGTCTGGTCCTTCGGATGAGCCACCAGTCAAAAAGGCCAAAAGATTTAGGTTCCTGAACAGACTGCTGCAGCCCCCTATTCCAGCAGTACCTCTCAAGGCCGGTGAAGGCCCAGAGTCCAGGCCGAAATTCTTTGACCTTCCCTTAGCAGGTATCCTGGAGGAAGCTGTTAAAGAAGCCGAGGGCATGTCCCAGAGGGAATCGCAGGCGCCTGACTATTGCTGAGGGGGAACCTAGCCTCATCATTTCCGAGGGCCCACATGGGGTCTCTCAGATTATAGTTCGGGAGGATGTTTCCATAGATATTGAGGAGAGCTGTCCGGCTTCTGGTCCTCCTACTCTACACCGATTCTATAATGCCTCTGTCAGAGTACCACAAAAAGAAGCAAAAGACCAAGCATCTAGCTTCTTCTCCGCCCACAGCCTCCAAACAGCTTCCTGGCTGGCAGGCCTTCATCCAAGGCCTTCTAAATGCCTTTCTGGCCTTGCGCCAGACCCCTGCTCTGGGTCCAAGCTCCTTCTGTGTCTACCCCTAAGAATAAACTTAGTCCGGATGTCTCTTCCAAAGAAGAGGATTCATCAGGTGATGAATCCCTCACTTACACTTCCCAAATTGCTTCCCCTCTGGGGTATGCTTCCCCAGACGAGTCTAATGGCACAGATTGCCCAGGAGAGGACATCACCTTCAGGGAAACTATATAGCTCAAATTAAAGATTTCTTCAAGTGGGACAGCAGTCAGGTCAGTGAGACCCAAAAGAGGTGATATGAACTTTTACAAATGGAGTCTCCTAACCCGTCTGCTGTACCTCCAATGCACTCTGCGTTCTTGGATGTTTTTCTGGCTGCTTCAAAAAAACCCAGATTCCCAACCACCTGCACCCAAACACTTGGACAGGTTCTACAAAAGTCCCTGATGAGGCTAAATTTCTGTACAAAGCCCATTCTGCAGACCTGTTGGTAATTACTGTGGCTGCAGACAAAACCTGCAAGTTGCTCCCTTCCATCTCCCTCCTGCCCCCTGATAAGGACAGCAAATTAATGGAATGTCTGGGGGTAAAAATGTACACCTCTGCTACCTTGGCAGTGAGAGACAGACCCACATGGCCAAATACTCCCAGGTTCTGATGGCTGATGTGGCAAAACAACTGGGGGACCTCCCTGACTCCTCAGCCAAGGCTAAAATATCTACTCTCTCTTGAATTCCTGCACTCTGGTAACCAAGTACTTGATCAAGTACAGTTGTGATGCAGTGGAGGCCTCAGCTAGGGCTTCTGCCTCTGGGTTTGTTGTCCGGAGATACTCCTGGTGTAGATTGCAGCCTCTCCCTGATGACATTGTCTAAACTCCTGGACGCACCCATGGACAATAAAGGTTTATTTGGTACAGCAGCTGCTTGACCCCCTTAAGGCCGTTCAAGTCAAGGGTAAGGAACTACAAGATTTGAAACACATTTTTGTCTCCAATTCCACGCTTTCAAAGAAATGATCCTGCCAAGACCTCCTTTGTGAGAAGGCCTACCAGACAAATGCCAGCAAAAAGTAAAAAGGATTCCAAGCAACAGACCTCTTCCATGTCTGCTCCCTCTACTCCTGCTCCCAAACAGCCCTTTCAGGGTAAGCCTGGTAACCTGTGACTATCAGACACTACATCCAGATACCCCTCTTTCCATGCGTCACTGTCTCTCTCCTCTGCTTGAATCTGGTTACCCAGGACTCTTGGGTCCTCTGTATAATAAAACAGGGATACTTCATGACATGGGTGGTCAAACCTACTCCTAAAGGCATCCCTCAACCTCCTCAAGACCAACTAGCTTTTTTCCCTCCGTTTCTGCAGGAACTCCTCGCACAAGGAACAATTCAGGAAGTCCCTACACATGCAAGAGGAAAGGGGTTTTACTCCAGGATGTTTCTGGTCCCAAGGAAAGAAGGTCCCTGGAGGCCAATCTTGGATTTATCTTATCTCAACACTTTTCTCCAGGTTCCATCCTTTTGGATGCTCACTCTTCCTACCCTTCTGCCCCAGATCCTTCCCTAAGCCTTCTTACTATCCTTGCATATAAAAGGTGCCTACTTACACATCCCAATCCGGTGCGGCCTTAGGTCAACTGTTGCCCTAGGTAAAAGGGCTACACGGTGCCCCCCTCCATACCACCCAGTGCTCCCATCCTGGTCTACCTACACCAAATAAATACTGGAAAAGTGCCCCTACTAGAGTGGCGCCCTAGGCGGCTGACTAGTTGGCCTATGCCTAAGGTTGGCTATGATCCCAGTTCATCCCTTCTATAGGAAATTCATCCGCTTCAGTGGATTCTGCACACTTTCAATTCTGTGCTTTGCCATTTGGTCACTCTACGACCTCGAGTGTTTACAAAATGCCTTGCACCAGTCATGGCCTTTGCCAGGATAAGGGGAATCCAACTCCTCCCGTATCTAGACTATTTCCTGATATAGGCAACATCAGTCCCAATGCCCCTATAACACCTGGACTTTACTATTTCCCTATTGAGAAGTCTGGGATTCACCATAAATCTTAAAATAATCCTTGGTACTCACACATGATCAGGTGTTCCTGGGCTGTCTGATTCTAACAGGGAAAATGATCGCCTCTCTTCCCCCAGAAAAAGTTGTGGCACTCGCTCCTTATTTCAGTGAAGTCCTTCCACTCAAAGCCATGATAGCCATAGAATGTCTCAGACTCCTGGGATTCATGGCCTCCTCCATCCCCATGGTACCCTTGGCAAAGCTTCACATGAGTAAGTTCCAGTGGTACTTGAGAACAGTCTGGAAGCAACATTTGCGTCCCCTGGAGTTCATGGTCCCCATGTTGCCATGCCTTGCCAGGGAAATGAATTGTAGGGGTAGACCTGAATCAGGGCTACCAACCAACCTCTGCCCCCCAAGAAGGACCTCTTCACAGATGCTTCAGAGACAGGGTGGGGAGCAGCCTTAGGAGAATAGAAAATGAGAAATTCATGGACCCTCACTCAACAGAAAGATGACCTCAATATCAAGGAGATGTAGGACCAATATCAAGGCTCTCAAATTTTCAAAGATCATCTCCTACGAAGCACTCTGAGGTGGTACACAGACAATACAACTGTGTTGTGGTACATCAACAAATGGGGGACAGGGTTCTAACTTCTGTGCAGGTTAGCCCTGCAAGCATGGGAAGTCGCTTTGGAGAGAAGTCAAGCATCCAAGCTGTCTACATATCTTCAGCAGACAATCTGATGGCAGATTCTTTAAACAGGGCCATTACTCTATCTCACGAGTGGATGCTAAACGGGGATGTGTTGCTGGACCTGTTCCATCAATGGGGTGTTCCAGATGTGGATCTGTTTGCCTCCCCCCATGAACAGGCAGCTTCCAACATTCTGGTCCTGGGTCTCACATCCCAATGCATGGGGTGGATGCTTTCTCATTCCCTTAGAAGGGGATGTACATTTGTGCATTCCCACCCCTTCCATCTCGTACAAGATTTTCTGCTGAAAATTCAGAAGCAACAACCTCAAATCTTGTTGGTGACTCCCTGTTGGCAAGGCAGCATTGGTTCCCCCTATTACTCCATCTAGCCAAGGGCAGTGACCACAAGTTGCCCCATCAGATGGACTTTCTCACATAGGAGAAGGGAATGCTCTTACACCCCCCAGCTGTCCACCCTGAAAGTTGTACTGTGGGTGATAGGGCACCAATCCCCTTCAGACACCTATACACAGAGGACTTGCTTCAGGTTTTACAGGAGGCCAGGAAACCATCTACCAGGAAATCATACCTTTCATAGTGGAAGAGATTTTCTGTCTGGTGTCAAAAACGCAATTTACAACCACTGGCAGTAGAACCTCCAGTGGTATTGTTCTACCTGTCTGATTTGATGAAGTCTGGAATATCTTATTCTTCCATCAAAACCCATTTGTCTGTCATCTCCTAATGCCTGCCACTCATGCCACCTTTGGCCTCTAGGTTAGAAGTTAAGCTTCCCTTGAAAGGGATCCTGCACATCAGACCCCTAAGGAACCCCTTTCCTCCTCCTTGGGATCTAAATTTTGTACAGAAGTTAACTCTCCCACCCTTTGAGCCAGCCAAAGACTTACTCCCTCCAGCACTGTACTTTGAAAACTATTCTCATGGTAGCCATCACTTCAGTCAGAAGGGTTTTGGACCTTAAAGCCCTTATGGCCTCTCATCCATTTACTGTCTTCCACAAGGATAGTGTGTGTTTACGTACCAACCCAACTTTCATGCCCAAAGTGGTCAATGAACTGTCCTTAAACCAGGCCATCAACCTACCAGCCCCCACCAAACCCGGCAGAAAGGATACTGCATTTCTTAGTTGTGCACAGACGACTCCGATACTGTTTGGCGAAGACCAAACCCATCCGTAAATCTTCATCTCCTACCACCCAAGAGCCCTGGGGCACCCTGTTTTCAAACAAACCCTGTCCTCTTGTATATTTAAAACAATCTCCTTTTGTTATACAACCCATGGCAGAAGGCTTCCCTCTCCAGTAAAGTCACACTCCACTAGGGCAGTGTCACCTCTGGGGCCTTTTTCAAGGGTCTGGATACAGCTGCTATGTTAGAAGCAGCTACATGGTCCTCTGTCCATACCTTCACCAAACACTACAAGCTGGACATCATTTCTAGCACCAGAGCAGGGTTTGCCAGAGCCATCCTTCAATGGGTTTGTAGAAAATGCTTCTGGTTCTCTACCCAAATCTTGGTACAGGAGATTTTGCACTCTCCGTTGTGTTATGGATACAGCAGCATATGAATAGAAGGACAAGAGTATTGTGTAAAGTATTACCACAACTTCAGATGTCCTTCTCTTCTATATGCTGCTGTACATTTTCCCACCGGGCCTTCCCTCTCACACTTGCTTGACTCCTGGAGTACCCACTCCGTAGTTGCTGATTCCGGCAGCATTCAGTTCTGAGGTGGGTGCATGCTGACATACATTCTGTACCCGATGTCTGTTTATGACCAACGTTTGCAGAGAGACGCGGGACGTCACACACGCCCTAGCAGTAGCATCTGTCTTTTGTAGATTGGCCAGATGTACATGAGTCGACCAGAGGCAGAATACCTTGTGTTATGGATACAGCAGCATATAGAAGAGAAGAACATCTAAAGTTATGGTAAGATTTTACACAACACTTGTGCGTTTTTAGAAACAAGAAAAGGTTTACTTGTGTCCAAGGATACCTTATCTAAATGGTTTTCTGATTGCAGTACCTTTATTTACATTTCCCAGAATAAACAGCTGCATGAACCTGTAAGAGCCCATTCTACTAGAGCTATTACTAAAGCTTTTCTAGCTAGAGTATCTGTGAATAGTATTTGTGGAGCAGTGACATCGTCCAACCCTCATACCTTTTATTATTCATTACAAACTAGATTTGGTCTCCAGGAGTAGTTTCCTTGGGATCTGTGGTACGGAGGAATATTCTTTCATGAGCCACCCAGGATTCAGGTTGCTAGAGACTCAGTCCAATAAGTGAGAATAAAGGCGAAAGTGACAATATCACAAAGAAATTATGTAGTTAATGTTCCATGTGTGCTGACCTTGTCCGCCTTTATGCTCACAACCCTCTCACCAACCCTCATCCTAGTCTTTTAGAACAAGTAATTCTTTTTTTCATGGACACATTGGCTTCAGAATATGGGTTGTAATGACACAGATGTCCTTCAAGGATGCATCTGCAGTCCTTACAAATGGGTTGTCCTGTCGTCAGGCAGCCCTTCGGTCGGCCGGATTCCAAAGTCTGGGTCTGGCTTCGGCTGGTGTCGCACTTCACCCGACGTCATCGCTGCAGTTTTTCGGGTATAAAGGCATCAGCCGACGCCATTTTCCTCCGTCTTTCTTGCTGCGTGGCGCCCGAAGCAGAAGCTGTTCGCAAGTGCCGGTCGGTCAGATCCAGAGATTACTACTTCCGAATACTACTTCGAAGACTTCTAAAAAGCTAAGTACCCCGTTGGGGACTCCCTCTTGCCTCAGCCGATGTCAGAGAAAGTGAATAACTGTTTATCTTGTGGGAAACAAATACCTCATAAAGATTTCCACTCCTACTGCATACATTGTTTAGGCCCAGACCACGACGTAGCAGCTTGTCTAGCCTGTGCTTCTTTTAACCGACGGACGCTTAGACGTCGGTCGGAGTTTGCTGAACAGATTTTCGGCTCTGATTTTGCCTATATTATGCCGTCGGATCCTCCGACTACGCAAATTACCAAAAAACGCAAAGAAAAGGACCAACACTTGCGGTCCGCGGTTTCGACCGAAACCGCGATTAAGCAAACAGCGAGTGTCTCGGTTTCGGCTGAAACCGAGCAAGCGGTTCTTTCTTCAGCTGAAACCATGCCTTCTACCAAGGCCTCCTCTATTCTGGTAGAATCGGCTTCTGAAATCCAACCTTCTGTTGCGGTTTCTCAGGAATTATCAGACACTATTCCCCTGGATGTTTCTTCCCCTGCACGTGGAGCTGCTAGGCCTCCTGCAGCCATGTCTATTAAGGCCTTTGCCAGGGCTAAAGCAGCCAAAGCTTCAAAAACGGTGCCTGCCAAACCCCCCTTACACAGGCCCAGCACCAGCTCCCATATGCTTTCTTTGGCTGAGGATCTCATTTCTTTAATTCGTGGATCCCACCCTCATCCAGACAGGACCTCTCACCCACCTCCAGAAAAGAGGCCTAGAGCAGAGCCCCCTAAACCAGTATCCTCAGATGATTTCTCTAATGACTCAGAACATACAGCCCCTCCTGAGGCTCCTTATTCCCCTTACGAAGACTCTGATGCTGAAGAGTCCATTCCTTCAGCCTCTCCACCTGAGGAATTTTCCTTTGGGGAAACCTTGCATGCTATGAGGGAACAATTTCAGTGGCAGGGTCAAGATTTCTCAGACTCCAGAAAAAGGCTTAGAACCTTTCTACATTTGCCACAACATAGGCCTTTAGCTATACCTCCAGTTCTTTCTGTTGTAGATGATGCATTTAACGATGCTTGCACTGCTCCTGATTCATTACCTCCGGCTCCTGCTAAGCCCGATAGGTTCTACAGGGTCCGGACACTCATCACCATTTATACAAGGCTCCTTTTGCAGATCCAGAGACTATCTCCCAGGGTCCTAAAGCTGTAGCAGCTACTTCTACTAAAACCCCCTTCCTCTGAAAGGGAATCCAGATCCTTAGAGATGGGATAAAAAGTTTACACCTCTGCTACTTTGTCAGCTAGGGCTTTGAACTGCCAATTTCATATGATTCAATATCAAGAGTTTATGCTTGACCAGTTAACTAAAAAGCTGTCCTCTGAAGAATCTTTAGATAAAAAGTATGTTCAGGATATGGTACATAACATACAGCAGGTTAGTAACCATTCTTTAAAATGTGGCTATGATGCACTGGAGGCTTCCTTTAGATCAGCCATGACTGGCACAGTTATCAGGAGACATGCATGGTTGAAAGAACAGGCATTACCAGACCATGTCAAATCAAAGCTTTTGGATGCACCCATGGACAAGGTCAATTTATTTGGTTCCCCTGCACAGCAGGTACTAAAAAAGATGGAAGAGAAGGCGAAATCTGTAGAAACAGTGAAAGATTTCCTACAGGTTCAACCGCCAAGGTTTAGCAGGAACTGGCATTCCAAGAATTGGTCCTTTCCGGACTCCTCTAAGACACAGAGAGGCAGGAATAGGCGTTCTAGAGGCAGAAATCAATCCATGGGTGCCTACAGGGGACGCCAGTGGCAAGGTAACAACCAGCGAGGCACGGACGCAGCCACCACCACTACAACAACACAGTCACAGTGACTTGGCTGTGGCACCGCCTACCAGGGAACAACTAGAAGCACCCTTAGGCGGAAAGCTAACCTTATTTTCAAAGAACTGGCATTGCATCACAAGGGAAAAATGGATTTTGCAAACTATAGACCAAGGTTACAGGTTCCATTTCCATACTCTACCAGGAAAGAGAGGAATGCCAAACCTACCACCTACTCAAAGGGCAGAAGCTCTAAAGCAAATATCTCAACTATTAAGAATGAGAGCTGTCGAAAAGGTACCATCTATGGAGCAAGGAAAGGGATTTTACTCCAGACTCTTCCTGGTACCAAGAAAAGAGAACAAATGGAGGCCTATTCTAGACCTGTCCGCTTTAAACACATTCCTTATTGTTCCAAAATTCAAAATGCTGACCCTACAGCAGCTTCTTCCCATGCTGGGCAAGGAGTCTTGGCTGGTAACTCTAGATCTCAAGGAGGCATACCTGCACGTCCCCATACGACCAATTTGCAGAAGATACCTCAGATTTCTTGCAGGATCAGAGCGTTATCAATTCTCAGCATTGCCCTTTGGCTTATCTACTGCGCCCAGAGTGTTCACGAAATGACTGGCATCAGTAATTGCTCATTGCAGACTTCAGGGGATCCAAATTTATCCCTACCTGGACGACTGCCTGATACAAGCGGACAACAAAAGCAAGCTAACAGAAGACTTACAAAGAGTCATTTACCTGCTGCAAGCCCTGGGATATACAGTCAATATAAAAACGTCCAGGCTGATTCCATCCCAAAGAATAACCTTTCTGGGTGCAGAGCTGGACACATCAAAACAAATGGCATTCCTAACTGCAGAAAAGAAAGGGCAACTACCTCTCTACTTCTTGGCATTAACAAAGCAGAACCATCTAACTGCAAGAAAAGTACTACAAGCCCTAGGCTTCATGGCATCCTGCATAATTCTGGTCCCTCATGCCAGACTGCATATGAGAAAGCTACAGTGGTACCTAAAGAATTTGTGGTCCCAACACAAGCACAGCCTAGAAACCAAAATTCCAATAATCACATGCCTGAAGCAAGAGTTCCTATGGTGGGCTCAAGCCTGTCAATCAAACACAGGATTGCCCTTCTGCAACAGTCAACCAAGCCAAACCATCACAACAGATGCCTCAGACCTCGGTTGGGGGGCACACATGCTGGGCAAGTGCATACAAGGCTTATGGACTCAAGACCAGCTGCGCCTGCACATAAATCTAAAGGAAATGCTGGCAGTAAAATTGGCAATCCAGTCATTCAGACCTTTTCTCCAAGAAGGTCAGTTGATAAGGACAGACAACACCACAGTTATGTGGTACATCAACAAACAGGGAGGCACACATTCATATCCTCTATGCCGGCTGGCACTGGACCTATGGGATGTGGCTCTGAGCTACAACATTCAGTTACAAGCAATTTATGTACCGGGAAAAGAAAACATTCTAGCAGACATATTAAGCAGAACTACCACAGATGCCCACGAATGGATGCTGCATCCGGACATCTTAAAAGCCATCAAAAGAGAATGGGGATTACCACAAATAGACTTATTTGCATCCCCACTCGATCACCAGCTAAAGAAATTCTGCACAAGGACGTACCACCCACTTGCTTGAAGGTGGACTCCCTATCTTTCAGTTGGAAAAACCTGACAGCATACGCATTCCCACCACTTCCTTTGATGCACAAGGTGCTTTTGAAGATCAAAGAGGAACGTCCAAGGATCATTCTGATAGCTCCAGACTGGCCAAGACAACATTGGTACCCATTGCTGAGGAGCATGTCTCGGGAACAAATATGGACAACTACCCCTGATCCCATTACTGTTAACACAGAACACCTACAACATCCTGCATCCAAACCTGAAAACTCTGCAGTTAACAGCCTGGAACATTACATAAGAGCAGTTAACCCAAATTTATCCCAAAGGGTTAAAGACATAATCCTGGAGGCTCGTAGACCTTCAACAAGAAAGAATTATGCAGCAAAATGGAAAAGGTATCTCATTTGGAGTACTGCAAAGGGAAAAGATGCGACACTGGTAAACATAGCCAACATCCTGGAGTACTTGGCAGAGCTCTTCCATACAGGCCTGTCCTATTCTTCCATCAAGATACATGCATCAGCTATTTCAGCAGAATACAGCTTGGATCCTCCTGTCTTCTCTCATCCTCTGCTCAGACAGTTTCTGAGAGGAATTAAAAATGTAAAACCTCCCAGGAAACCACCATTGCCAGCATGGGACTTGAACTTTGTGCTAGAAAAATTGACACTTCCTCCTTTTGAACCAGCAGCAACAGCAGAATTACAATACTTATCCTGGAAAACTGCTTTCCTGCTGGCAGTAACTTCAGCAAGAAGGGTCTCTGAACTACAGGCATTAATGGCAGTGCAACCCTTCCTGATCTTCCATCAAGATAGTGTCCATGAGAACAAATCCTACATTTATGCCTAAGGTGGTATCCAGAGTGTTTTTAAACCAGGCTATCCACCTACCTACATTCTTCCCCAACCCACAGAACAGGGGAGAAAGGCTCTTGCATACCTTGGATGTACATAGACAATTACGCTACTACCTGGACAGGACCAAGTCCAATAGAAAAACTGACCAGCTTCTGGTAGCATATGCAACAGGAAAGGAAGGAAAACCAATTTCAAAACGGACAATCTGCAAATGGATAGGAAATTGCATTAGATTTTGTTACTCCTACCATGGAAAGAAAACTCCAGAGAACATCAGGCCTCACTCCACAAGGGCTACAGCCACTACCACAGCTTTCTTACGAGGAGTGGCTACCAAGGACATTATAGAGGCTGCTACTTGGACCTCCGTGCATACATTTGCCAAGCATTACAATTTACCTTTTATACTCTAGATCCCGAGCAGGTTTTGCCACTGCTGTTTTGCAAGGGATCCTAACTACACCATAATCTCTCCTTTTTTCCTCTCCCCCTAGTTTAGCTTTGGTATTCTACCCATTTGTAAGGACTGCAGATGCATCCTTGAAGGACATAGTACAGTTTTGTACCTACCATAAATGTAGATGTCCGATAGGAATGCATCTGCAGTTAGGATTACCCACCCACCTTCCCCTCTGTGGTACTCCTAGGGTATTTGCCATCCTTCAGCTAGCTTGGGGGGGATCTATTATGGTGTATTTGTTTGTATATATGTACATACATGCTTATTTTATGTGTTTGCTCTCTACTATTTGGAAACATTGGCATTTATCCAAATTTAGCCATTCAAGAGGTCACCTGGCATCTGGGGCAAGAAACACTGAGGAAAATGGCGTCGGCTGATGCCTTTATACCCGAAAAACTGCAGCGACGACGTCGGGTGAAGTGCGACACCAGCCGAAGCCAGACCCAGACTTTGGAATCCGGCCGACCGAAGGGCTGCCTGACGACAGGACAACCCATTTGTAAGGACTGCAGATGCATTCCTATCGGACATCTACATTTATGGTAGGTACAAAACTGTACTTTTCTTACCATTGTTTTTGTTTACATATGTTTATGGTTCTTTTTTGCAAACAATATCTGAGGTAATGGAGAGGTGCATTCTGGGAAGGGTGCTTGAGAGCTTGTTGAAGGACACGAGCTTTTGTACAAGGCCGAAATGGATCTGAGGGATCGGGTCTGACCCCATATGGGAGAATAAATGCAGAAATGGACAACACACATGGAACATTATGGTAAGTACATAATTTCTTGTTTTCCTCAGTAGTCTGATGGCAATCCTTGGTAAGGAAGGCACTCCCCTATCCTGCAGTCCAAATAGTAGGCGTTGTATCACTGTTTTCCCTATGTAGTTATTTGCTTTCAGTACATTGGCTCCTTTGCCATTTTTCTCCAGTATATTGCAGCCCCCTCTTGCTTATTTTTGTAACCCCTACCTGCAGCCATCCCTATTGGTAAAATCTTTTCTACATTCCTATGTTGGATTAGTTAGAATACTTTCTTCAGCTTTGAATGAAATATTCTGTATGGTGGTGGTTCTCCTTAAGGATCTGCATCTAAAATCCCACTCGCCTTATTTTTTGCCCCCCCTGCTTTCATCATAATCATCATCATCATCCCTTTTCACTTTGAATTATAACCTTGTACAGTGCAATGAAAAAGTATTTGTCCCCTTCCTGATTTCTTATTTATTTGCATGTTTGTCAGACTTAAATGTTTCAGACCATCCAACAAAACTATCCAAACCTACATGGTCCTATATGAAAAAGTAATTTCCCCCCTTGTTAAATCGTGAAGTAACTGTGGTTAATCACATTTTTGGGAAAGCTGAGTTCTGTTCACTAGCCACACCCAGGCCTGTTTACTGCCAGACCTGTTGAATCAAGAGATCACTTGCATAGAACCTGTCAGACAAAGTGAAGTAGGCCAAAAGATCCCTAAAGGAAGACATCATGTCGCAATCTAAAATTCCAGAACAGATGAGAAACAGTCATTGACTTCTCTGTCTGGAAAAGGTTACAAAGCCATTTCTAAAGCTTTGGGACTCCAGCGAACCACGGAGAGAGCCATTATCCACAAATGGAGAAAACCTGGAACAGTGGTGCCACTTCCCAGGAGTGGCTGGCCTGCAAAAATTGCCCCAAGAATGCAGCAACGACTTGTCTAAAAGGTCACAAAAGAAACCAAAACAAAATCTAGAGAACTGCAGGCCTCACTTGCCTTAAGTGTTCATGACTTGGCCATAAGAAAGAGACTGGGCAAAAATGGCATGCATGGCAGAGTTCCAAGGAGAAAAGCACTGCTGACCAAAAAGAACATAAAGGCTTGTCTCACTTTTGCCAAAAAACGTCTTGATGATCCCCAAGACTTTTGGGAAAATATTCTGTGGACTGACTAAACAAAAGTTGCACTTTTTGGGAGATGTGCGTCCTGTTACATCAGGCGTAAAAGTAACGCAGCATTTCAGAAAAAGAAAATAATACCAACAGTCAAACATGGTGGTGGTAGTGTGATGGTCTGGGGCTGCTTTGCTGCTTCTGGACCTGGACTACTTGCTGTGTGTGATTGAATGAACTATGAATTCTGCTCTTTACCAAAAAATCCTGAAGGAGAATGTCTGTCCATCAGTTCATGACCTCAAGCTGAAGCACACTTGGGTTCTGCAGCAGGACAGTGATCCAAAACACACCAGCAAATCCACCTCTGAATGGCCTAAAAAAAAACAAAATGGTTTTGGAGTGACCTAGTCAAAGTCCGGATTTGAATCCAGTTGAGATGCTGTGTGGCATGATCTTAAAAAGGCGGTTTATGCTCGTAAACCCTCCAATATGGCTGAATTAAAACAATTCTGCAGAGAGGAGTGGGCCAGAATTCCTCAACAAGGATGTGAAAGACTCCTTGCCAGCTATCTCAAACACTTGATTGCAGTTGTTGCTGCTTAGGGTGGCACAACCAGTTATTAGGTTTAGGGGGCAGTTACTTTTTCACATAGGGGCATGTAGGTTTGGATATTTTTTTTCCTTAATAAATAATCACTTAAAAACTGCATTTTATGTTTACTTGGGTTGTCTTTGTCTAAAATTTTATGTTTGATCTGAAACATTTAAGTGTGACAAACATGCAAAGAAATCAGGAAGGGGGCAAATACTTTCATTGCACTGTATTAAGTGCAGGAGCCTTAGCTGCTTAACTCTAAAATAGCCTTTGAAATTTGGTAATCCTAAACCACCTTGTTCTTTTGGGAGGATCAACGTCTCACTTAACTCTTGCATTCTTCCTCTCCCAGATAAATTCTTTCAACTGTTAAGTAATTATTGTCCACCACTACTCCTGTGGTTGATAAAATATTCCTGACCTGTATATGAAACTAAAGGAACCAAAACATTTTCACTTTTTGTAGCCATATTCATAAACGAGCTTCCAGTGTCTCTGTTTTTGATAGGACTTTGGTTTAATCTCTTCCTATGTATCTTTAACCGCCTTAACAAAAGTATTTGTAATCCGTACTCTTACACTTACACTTGTGTTCCCGTAAGTGTGGGTATTGCTGAACCAGTTCATGTATGGCTAGATAATTTACAGCTCTAGCCTTATTTTTTCCCTTTTTAACTACATATTCCGATATTAGTATATGCACTCATTCCAGTGTGATCAGAACTTTTTTTCAAATTCTTTTGGAAAACGTTCTGTTAACAAAAACATTTGAGATTTTATTTTTTTTTTAACATAATTCCTTATTAAAAATTGAATTGGTGTTCTGATGCCTTTCACTTTGTCTCAAAGGTAGAAGTAAACTGCACAAAATACAATCTACATTATCTATGATTTCATCTTGTCTGGTAGATTAGATTTAACTACTCCAGACAACCTGACAATTTTATCTTTATTTGCTTTGAGAATCCATCTTCCTATGCACAATTTTCTTAATGGAATAAATAGCAACTATTTCAGATATTTGATCCCTTTAAGGTATGCAGAAAACAGCTGTAATATGTTAATCACTGTAGAAAAGAAGGGGGTTCAATGTTAATGGGGGT